>NC_073304.1:110283897-110583897 GCF_027595985.1 Sorex araneus
CGCAAGGGCGAATATTCTACAGAGGAGAGACAAAGTGGAAGAACAAAAGCCAACTTCCATGTTTGACGCCACTAGATTTGAAAGTGGGATCAGAAACTTCAGGAGAGCCTGGGTAGAATAGAAGGAGTCTGGAGAGAACACGCAACATGCACACTTGCCCTCTTTATCCCTGCGTGTCTCTGTCAGGGGCTCGGGGCAGCACAGCAGGTTTTCCCCTCCTCCTTCTCTCTACTCCTCCTCCCTTCCCTGTCTTCACCCTCTCCCTCCTTCCCAACATAGCAGTGAGAGCATGATTTGTATGTAACATATGTTTCAAGACGTGTGCTACATCTCATTCAGCCCTGCAATGAATACTGAAAGATCTCCTACAAAAAACCACAATGCCCTGCTCCTCCTTCCCTCTTTCCTTCTCCCTCCATCTCTGTCCTCAACAAATGGTTTGGGGAAAGATGAACAACCACATGTAAAAATAATGAAGCCGGATCCATATCTCACATCTTTAATTTTTTTATTTTATAAGTTAGTCACAATATTTTATTATATTTAATATTCAAACACCAATCCCATCACCATTACACCATCCCACCACCAAATTCGGGATGTTTCCATCCTAAGCCCCAATCCCTGTCCCAAACACAACTGAAATAATATATTTTGTATTGTCTTTCATGAAGAACTGCTGAACGTGCTTACAAAAATGTATTCATATAGGAAACAATGTGAAGACAGGTGCTGTTAAGACATTCTGTACACTTTGGGCAGATGCCATTAAGACATTCTATAAGCTATCACTAAGATGTTAAAGTTTGAGTGATGTAGCTTAGGTATAGATATATCTCAAAATATGTATATATATGCATATATATGTATTTCCCTCTTACAGGGTCACACCCATAAGCCACCTCCTGCTGGTGCCAGATAATCTCCTCATCGGCCACCATCCAGAACTCGTGGCTGCTTCTCCCAGAAGGAACATAAAATGAGGCCCCCCTAACCATGCCACCGGACTCCACGTCAGGCTGTTTTTACTCGAGGCACCCCAGAGGGGGGACGGGTGAGAGCCCTCCACCCCATGGGACCCAGCCCCTGCAGTTGACCTCCACTACCCAACCACTGCCATGCCCCAGGCTGCTTTCTGCATGCTCGGGCCGAGCCTCATATATGAGTAAACATATTCCTAAACCGACACATCATAAGATGCTTCCTACCCATTTTCCATAATTACCACACCATATTAGATTGGAAGCCAGATGGCACCGATGCCACCTGAACCCGAACCTGGCTCACTATTTTGCCTTAGACAATGCGTGGCTCAGCACACTAGGCATGGAACTCTATGCGTGATTCCTGATGGACATCGCAGGCTGTTTTGCAAAATTCAGACAGAATGGCGTCAGCAGGACACAGAGAAACTACGGCAGCAGCCGCAGCATCACCACCTGCCCCAGCAGGCCAAGTCGCAGCGCCATCTGCTGTGGCGACAGTGCGTGTGTCATCCACTGTGGGGTGCTGTCAGCCAACCACCGGCTGACCTGGGACTCAGCGCAGGTGTTTGACCTGGCACAGACCCTCCGCAATAGGGTCCTGCTCTGCCAGCTGCTCAACGACCTCCTGGAGCATTACATCAACCTCAAGGAGATCAGAGGCCGTAGATGTCCCAGGTGCTGCCCAGAGATGCAGGCAGGTGTGTGTTTGTCAGTGTGCATGCAAGTCAATCAAAAAAATTCAGTAGACTGGAAACACCTGTAAAAGTGATTAGAGACCACCCCAAAAGCTATCCCTCTTGGATAGCCCGGCAAGCTACTGAGAGTATCCTGCCTGCATGGCAGAGCCTGGTAGGCTACCCATGGTGTACTCGATATGCCAAAAACAGTAACAATGACGGTCCTCATTCCCCTGACCCTGAAAGAGCCCCCAGTACAATTCAAAGTGGATCAAAGACCTGAGACCAAAGTTTGAAAAGTACATTGAGTAAAACATCAGCAGAAAGCATCAAGATTTGAACCTTCAAGTTGTTTACATTGATATTATGTCATTGACGAAGGCATCAGGAAAAAATAAAGAAATGAGACTACATCAAACTAGAGTTTCTACATAACAAAAATATATGATACAACTAAAAGACATATACCTGAATGGGAGGAAATATTTGCACTCAACACATCAGATAAAAGTCCAAGGTCTACAAAGATCAACACAAAAAAACCAAGAAACCTATAAAAAATAGGAAGAGGAAATGGAGATACTTCTATGAGAAAGACAGATGATGACCAATAGGCACGTGGAAAAATGCTCATTATTATTTATTAACAGGAAAACCCAAATAAAGACAACAGTGAGATATCTCACACCAGGGAGAAAAGCATATATATGTATATATATATATGTATATATATATATGTGTGTGTGTGTGTGTGTGTCACTGTGTCACTGTATCATTTATCCCATTGTTCATTGATTTGCTCAAGCAGGTGCAAGTAACATCTCCATTCATTCTGGCCCTGAGACTTTAGCAGCCTCTCTTTACTCATCCTTCCCAACGGTGCAGCATTGGAGGCTCTTTCAGGGTCAGAGGAATGAGACCCATCATTGTTACTGTTTTTGGCATATTAAATATGTCACGGGTAGCTTGCCAGGCTCTGCTGTGCGGGAAGAATGCTCTCGGTAGCTGGTTCTCTGAGAGGGAGAACTAGACAATAAGAGGTCGAGTGACCATGAATGCATCAATTCTGCATCGCTCTCTATTCCAGGAGCTTTGTTTTATAGTTTCTGGATCTTGGCAATTGATGGGATTACATGGCGCTGGGGGTAGTTTGTGGGTGTGGCTGCCAAGCTACTGAAAAAAAGAGGGATCTGGGTGGAGGAGGCCCAGTCCCGATCTGAGCAGGCTTGGAGATCTCAGCCCTGGGTCCTGCAAATCTGGGTTCCTCTGTCAGTTCCTTCATGCGTGAGGCTTGTCCAAACATGTGGAGAGGGGGCTTGAGCGTGGCTGTGGCTGGGTTCTGCAGGTCTTTTGCTGCCAGGGCTCTGCTTGGGGAGGGGATGGAAACGCAACCCACCCTCTCGGATGGACCCCAGTAAAGACAGCCAGGCGTGGGGGCAGGAGACTCCATATTCCATATTATATATGGAATAATCTGTACTTGTTAGGGATGCAGTGAAAGAGGAAATCCCACTCACTGCTGGTGGGTATGTTGTCTGGTTCAACCACTATGAATAATAATACGGAGATTTCTTAGAAAACAAGAATAGAGTTGTCATGTGACTGAGAAATTCCACTTCTTCATATCTACCTTCAAGACACAAAAATATTCATATAAAAGGACATACATACCTTGTTCACTGCAGCACTCAGCATTATAGCTTGACAATGAAATCAACCTAGGTGTTGAATGACAGATGAGTGAATTATTATGGTATGGTATATAAACACAATGTAATACTGCATGAAGTTGCAAAGAATGATAAACTCTTTCAATTTGCTGAAACTTGGATGGAACCGGAGGATATCAGGTTAAGTAGAATAAATCTGAAGAAGAAAAATACTGGATGATCTCACTTATCTGTGGTATATAGAGTAACAGGACAGGACATGTAAAGCATCAAGGGGTACCTACATTACCAGGGTCTCTAGATCATAGAAATGAGAAGAGTAGGGAAGGGGACAGACTGAGGGGACAAGGCAAGAAGAGGACAGAAGGAGACTGGGGAGGAGAGGACCTCTGAAGCTGGAGGGGCTGGGGTGTGGTGTATTTACACACTAAATGCGGAACTGAAGGGACGAGATCCAGCTACCATGAGCAAACTTAAGTGTGCCCGTTGAGGAGAGAGGTTGGGGTGGGGGTGAGTTGAAGCTGGTGGTGGGGCTGGTGTTAGAAAGCCGTGTGTCTCAAAGCAAACTATGAGGATACTTTAAAAATTACAGTTCCCAAATAAAAATTAATAAAACCCCCAGAATCCCTTTCCTCTCCTTTTCCTCCCCTCCCCTAATTTCTCTCACCCTCCTCTTTCCCCTCCTTTCCCTAATTTCTTCCCTCTTTGCTCCTCCTCCCCTTATTCCTCCTTTTCTCCTCCTTCATCCCTTCTCCACCTCCTCCCCCTGACCCTCTCTCCCACCTCTTTGCCCTTCCCCTCCTTCTCTAGGTGAGCAGACAGAAGGTTCCCTGGCAGCCTAAGCGCCACACCCTCTCTTCCAGCTTCTGCTCTGTGTTTAGAAGATGCAGTCACAGGGGTTCTATTCCACCCACCATCTCCTCTGGCCTTAGAGAAGAGGGATGTGTTTCAGCAACATTTTCAAGCAAAGGCAGCCCCTGGGGCCCTGAAACCAGAAATGTATTTTGCGCATGCTGTGGAAAAGTCCCTCAGACAGTCTGGGCTTTCCTGGTGTGGATTTTGTCAGACCCGAGAAGATGTTCCACACCTCCTCCGTTGCTCTGGCTCTTTTGACACCTCAGGGCAAGCATTGGTGGTCAGTGCTCTTGTCCAGGCACTGCCCAACCTTCTGGCAGCATTCCAGAACAGAATGCTGCCTGGGAATCGAGATGTCTGGCACAGAAGTCTTGGAATTTTTCGTGTCCATTGTGCTCCAAATCATCTTGCTCCTACTTCCTGATCCGAGGCTCCCCAGTGTGACTTCCTTCTCCTGCTGCGGCTCTGGGGTAGGAGCTTGCCCACAGAGTGGTTCCCGGAGTGAGGACTTGCTTCACCAGTCCTCAGGGTCAGGAGGTCAGGGGTACAACAGTGACAAGCTCCTCTCATTTCCAGGAAAAACCCAGGATGGACCCTGAGGGACACAACCAATGTCAGCACTGCTGGCAGTGACCAGAGAAGACGGTCCTGGTCCCGGCTAGGCGTCACATAATCTCTTTTTTTTTTTAACTTTTTGGGTCATATCTGGTGGTTCTCAGTGGTACTCCTGGCTCTGCACTCAGGAATTACTCCTGGTTGTGCTCAAGGGACCATGGGGCATGCTGGGGATCAAACCCTGGTTGACACATGCAAGGCAAGCACCATACTCACAATATTGTTACTCCAGCCCCAAATCACTCCACCTTTCAGGGTACTAGCTGGACTCTGCGCTGGCTCTCTCAGTGCAGGAGGGAAGGGTGGGGAGCACGGGCCCACAGGTCTCTGTCTGCTCTGGGGCTTTGCATCACCCCAAGGACACCCCTCCCCACCAGAATTTCAGAGACTTCAGAGACAGTGTAGTTGGGTGTTGCCCCTCACCCTCTCATCTCTCATGTTAAAGACCCTAAGCTTTTTTATTCTATTCTTTCCTGGGTGTATTTTTGTTTGCCCAGAGTATGTTCTGAAAGACCTAAACTGTTCTGTACAGGGGACTATACAAAGCCGTGGGGTTATTGTTAGGGGGATGGTTTTCTAACTAAACTACTGAAATTATCTGGAGAACCAGCAGCTGGACCTTGGTACTCATGGTACTTGGGACCAGACACTCAATCTTACAATCTGCAGAATTATTTTGTGTATTGGAATATGGAGAGATCTCTTTGCCTGATATCCCATCCTCCACCTTAAGCTTGTATTATGAACTGAAATTTAAAAGGCAGCTCTGGTCAGGCTTAATGGTAAAACCAGAGTGAAAAGATATGTAGACTCCGAATCCTGCATTGCTTCTTCCAGTATTCTGAAATTCAGAATGCAAAGTCACTGGAGATCCAAAGAAAACTAAGCCTTAGTTTAGTGGCTTGGAGTGGAGCAATAGCACATTGGGTAGGGTGTTTGCCTTGCACGCTGCTGACCCAGGTTTGATTCCTCCGTCCCTCTCGGAGAGGCTGGCAAACTACCTGTGGCGTATTCTATATGCCAAAAACAGTAACAACAAGTCTCACAATGGAGATGTTACTGGTGTGTGTGTGTGTATCCATCCAGGGCACTGGATCTCTGGCCCTTCTGACCCTTATTACTTGGGAGATTCTACTTACAAAACCATCTCTAACTAAGTGAGTGGTGCCCTGTAACATAATTAACCATATGCTGGCTGCCCAGGTGATGAGCTTGTTGCCTGCAGCTGGTCACAGCCTAGGGAGTGAGAAGGTGCAGAAGGAATCTCACTCAAGATAACAGTTACTCTCTCTCTCTCTCTCTCTCTCTCTCTCTCTGCTTTTTGTGTCACACCCAGTGATGCTCAGGGGTTACTCTTGGTGGTGTTTGGAGGGACATATGGGATGCCGGGGGTTGAACTTGTGTTGGCCGCATGCAAGGTAAATGCCCTACCTGCTGCACTATCACTCTGGCACAACAGTTACACTCTAACACCCATTGGAGTAAGAATTAAGGAAATTCACTAGTGGGGTGGGGCAGGGCAGGGCAGGGAGAAGGGCTGTGACAGAGACAGCTTTGTAGGAAGACTGGAGTGGGAGATTGGCCACCTCAGCCCCTTCCCTTGGCAGGCTAGGGAGTGGGGAAACAAGATGTTTCCACAGATCAGCAATCCCATGAAGGATCAGGAAGAGCCTCCTGTGTAGAGGCAGCATTTCTAAATGCCTTCATATTGACATGGATAGGTGTTCAACCACGAATGGTCGCATTTGCCAGGCCAAGTGAAGCTTCCCTGTCTGTCTTCATGAAGAGTAAGTCTTCCCCTCTCTGGCTGAGAGCATGGGTGAGAGGTAGCATGGGTGATTCAGGAGGAGACCACGAGCCCCTGTAATGCAGACTGGGAGGCATATGTCCGGGAGTCTGTATGAGGTGGCAGGAACACTAGAACTCCATCGGATGCCATCCTGCTGCTCCGATCTTTCTTTCCTTCCTTTCTTTCACAAGTGAGACCCCAGGCTTACTGTCTGTCATCACGAAAGCTAAGAGCTGAGTCAGGGTCCTGAGCCAAGTGTGCTCCCACAGCACTTGCCCTCTTGCCCACAGAGGTCGGTGGAAGCGTGGCTGTGTGTGAGCTGCAGAGAGCAGAAGAGGACCAAAATTGGACACTGAGTAAGGCAGCAACAAATTGCACAAAGTTGTCTTTCTGCCCCTGGTGAGAAACATTTTCTTCCCTGGCTGCTACTGTGAAGGCTCCAGCACCTTTCCCGGGCAGGAGGCTCTACCCTCTGCCGGGCTCCTGGGCGCCTGCTGGAGACAGAGGGCCCTGCAGGCACAGCCTGGCGGGACTCCCACGAGACAGAGTCTGACCCTCTCCTGTCTCCTCTTGTCTGTATGGCACAGCATCCTGGGTCTCTGATGTCTCACCAAGATGGTTCTAACTTTGGAAATTCAGCTAATGAAATCCAGTCCTTTCCAGAATCCCTGCTGGAGGCCCAGAGAGCTAGTCTAGTGCCCTTGAAAGCCAAAGTCTTCATCTGTGATGTCCCGGAAGACCCTAAGCCATTGTTCTTTCTCCCAAACTTCATTTAAACTTGAGTTATATGAGCAACACAAAGGTAGAACCAGGGTGAATGAAAGAAAAGCAGGGGCAGGAAGCCAGTACATTTTATTTCCATCCATTCTGGCTCCCTGATTTGCTATTATAAATTGATTATCACTTTTCACCAGAAATAGAGTTGTCCTGGAAGGATTATATATTTGTTTCCTTAGATTGAAATTCAAACAACTCTGTAATTTTTTTCAACCTGGACTTTGTATTAACTTCAGGAAGATGATTGCCTGAAATGACCTCAAGGAATATGATAGAAAAGATGCAAAAAATATATAATGATTTTCATATTTGTCAATTGGGAGGTGGGTCAAAATGCAGAAAAGGGGTAAGATATCCCACCAGTCTTGTAACAGTGTTCTGACTATGTAGGGATATTACAGTTTTCATTACACACAATTCTATATTTCAATGTCGGACAATTTACTACCAAGAGAGAATACTTTTTATATCCAATAAAGAGAGAATACTCTTAGAATACAATAAAGAAAACACTTTATTCTATATTGCTTTGGAATGCAAAATAAAAAAAATTGAGGCTGTGTGTATATTAGCTCTTCTTACCCTAGTGAAAATAATCATCACTACAATTTATGGTATGCCATTGCTAGAGTATGCCGAGAAGACTAAGAGCAGAGATCAGAGACTGAGTTGCAATATGGTAATGACAGTCATAAATGAAAATCTGGAGATAATAAGTAAAAACTTTCTGGTGCTTGATACCCTTCCTGTCTGCAGAATAGTTGCTGTATTTTCAATCCCCAACCTAGAATTCCAAGTGGAAGGAAGGTTGTACAGAGAAAGCAAGGGGCACTAAGGAGCTTGCGCATGAACAATTTTCAGGATTCTAATGTCTTCCCAGCATTAGAAATCTCAGTGAACGGTGGATGGGACAAGTGCCACATCTGATGTGGAGGAGCACTCAGGCAGAAAATCAAAGGGATGATGCCCTGTCAGGTAGCTAAGAGTCATGCACACAAAGACAGGAACACGTCTGTAGTAAGAGGAGTAGATCTGGGATGGGGAGGAGCCCCAGGCAGACCCGGGAGGCCAATCACTTCGCGCACTGGCTTCCCGCTTCCTTTATTCTCACTCAGTCTAGCTCACTTCAGTTAAGGCCAACAATTTACAGTATGAGGAAAGGCAGGGAGATGGGGGACCCGCACCTTCCTCGGGGTGCTCCTTGGAAGTGAAGACTAATCTCCACCCTTCCCCTCCTCCTCTGCTGTCCAGACTGACGCCTGCCATTCTCCAGGGTACTTCTGGGCCCTGGATCTTCTCTCAAGCCCAAGCTCTTCCTTCTGACACTGATGCCCCTGGCACGTGCTTGAGGTACGACAGACGTCACAGACGCTTTCCACTTTCCTTTGGGGGCATTGGCCTACAACTACCAGGGGGGCCACATATACTTATTTTCAGTCCCTAGACTGCAGCCTATACTCTGCCCTCATGGGTTTTATGCCTTTATGGATTTTTAGGGTTCCACTTTACGTTGCAGAGAGGGGGCAGTGTGACTTCAGGACTCAGGTATCCCTGGTGTTCCCCATATTTTAGGGATATAGCAGAACTAACCCGTGAAACCTCAGTCAGATACCCCACCTGATGGACCACAGATGCCCCAGAAGGTTTACTGCTCTTACCACAGACATGTTCTTTCCTTTGCATGACTCAGCTACCTGACAGGGCATCATCTCTTTGATTTTCTGCTAAAGTCATCCACATTGTTTAAGTAGTTGACAAAGATTTCTTTTTTAAACAATTTTTTAAAATTGAATCACCATGTGGAAAGTTAGAAAGTTCTCAGGCTTATGTCTCAGTTATACAATATTCAAACACCCATCCCTTCACCAGTGCCCATATTCCACCACCAAAAACCCCAGTATATTTCCCGCCCCCGCCCCCCCCAACTGCATAACTGATGAATTTCACTTTATTTTCTCTTTACCTTGATGACATTCCATATTTCAACACAAAACTCACGATTGTTGTTAGAGTTTCCCCCCAAGAAAGACAGCCCTACTACCAAGGAAGCATTTGATAATTAGTTTTCCATTGCTTAGAATGAAGAGATATGTAGCCCCACTGTTCCAAGTACATAACTCTTTTTTTTTCTTTTTCCTTTTCCTTTTTTTTTTCTCATCCCCCTTCCCGCGCCTCATAGTATGGTGGGCGCCATGCCGCGTTTCTCCCCGAAAATGGGAAACAACCGGGAACGAGGGATATTTCCTCTTCTCGGCCAGCGTGGGGCTATTGCTTAGTTCACAGTCTAGAGAAATGGCTGCTACTTTGATTACCTTCAATATTTCAACAAAAACTCACTGTTATTGTTTGGAGTTTCCCCCCAAAGTCAGACCTGCTAAAAAGGAACCGTTTCACATTGCTGACAATTAAGAGATGTTAAGTCGTGGTTTTGGATTTCTGTGTAAAGTCCAGGGAAAATTCTGCCAGAAATTGCATAGCCCAGCTCACAGTCCCAGTGCATTGCTGTAAGAAGCTGCTCTGGATGCTAAAATGGGTTAGAAGACCTCTGGAATAAAAGTCTTTAGGAGAAGAGGGTCCTGACAAAGATTTCTTAATTCTAAAAGGGTGAGTGACTGGTCTACCCACTCCAGTGAACAAGATGGGGATTTCGCATGGCCTTTATAGTTCCCTCAGTCAACAGGTCTCCTAGCTCTCCCTGACTCATGCATCCTAGTCTCAGTTGGCGTTCTTTCCTGTCTATTCCCACACATCCCTATCCTCCCCCCATCTCCTTGGTTGAAATGTTAACATGTGGTATATAGGCCCAGCAGTCGGTTGGCAGGCCAGTGAGAGATGAGATACAACACAACAAAGAGTTGGGGTACAGAGGCACGCGGGTTTGAGTTACAGGTAGCTGATCTGCATGTTGCAGAGTCACTCATGGCTTGGCTTTACAATCAGAAGAATTAAATTGCTTGCTGTTTGAATTCCCAGGAAATTCTGTATTCCTTAGAACCTTAGAATTCAGGTTGTGTTCTCTGAGCATGACCTGATCCCTTCCTCATTGACTGAATCCAAGCCCGTGGTCCTCAAAGTTGAGGTTAGTTGCACAGGCGGGGGCGGGAGCAGGGGTTGGGAGTGAGATAATCGTGAACGCAGGAAAGCACAGAACTAAGAAGCCTGCCTACTCGAGGACCAGGAGCTCCTCAGGGGAGCTTTACTCTGACTCCAAAGGAAGAAATGCATGAGTGTGGATTTGTATGGGGGTGGCTGCCCTGGCAGTCAGGTAGGGCTGAGAGCTCCTATTTTTGCCCCAAGCTCAGCCTTCTGACTGCCTGCACACACACCTACGCGGGGATGAATCCCTGGGCAGGACGCAGCCGCAGAGCATGTGAATAGTGTGGACCTACTCCAGGGAGGCCCTAAGGGAGGCCCTGTGTTTCAGGCACTGTGGGTGTGTCGGAAGTGCCGCCTCCCTGGAGCTGGTTCAGCACAGGAAAAATGGAGGCAGGAGTCACTTAGATTTTTGTCTCTGAACTTTCTTCAGTGAAAGCTTGGACCTTGGGACGCCAGGAAGTTGTGAAGTGGGCATTAGTATGGGTAGGTAGGGTCATGAAGCTGGTGGAAGGGGATTCAGTCTTCCAGACCCAGGACCATGACCAGAAAAAACACATCTCATCAGGAGGATGTGAAATCTGGTACCAGACAGGGTAGATATTGTGTTGAAACCCATAGAGCTAAGATTAGGATATCCTGGATAAAAGAAAATTATGGATGAGAAACAGACACGTCTCTGGGGGAAAGGAATGGCTTCCAAAATGCAATGTACACAGTAAATATCAAAAACATTCATAGCCAGGGACAGAGCTCTGTGGTAGAGTGCATGCATCGCACACTGCAGCCCCTGGTTCCGGTTTTGGCTTCACAAAATAAAACAGCAACAAAAATCCAGCAGACCAGAGCTGAGGCTCAGTGTAACCCATGTGTGAAGCCCTGGGTTCGGGGCCTGGCACTGAAGAAGAAAACAAAAGCACCAACTCTACCCCCTTCTCCAGTCTAAAGTCAAAATAAACCGAAATGTTTCACTGACAGTAATATTTAGAATATATAATATATTCTATTTCTAAAAAAAAACATGGGCATCTGGAATATAAAAATGAACTCCTCCAAGTCAATAAGTAGGAGATTAAGCCAGAGGTACAGTACAGGGGTCCAGGTACTTTCCTTGCTTGTGGCTGGTCCCGGCTTGACCCCCTGGCACTGCCAGGAGTGACTTCTGAGCACTGCAAGGTGTGGTCTCCTCGTAAAGCCATACTCTTCCCAAAGGAGACAAATTTCTTTTATAAAGGTACTGAAGAATTTGATAATAAAAAGAAATGTCAGGGGAAATTGTCTGCCATAGAGGCAGGGGTAAGGGTGAGATGGGGGCGATACTGGGGACATTTGTGGTGGAAAATGTGAACTGGTGGAGGGATAGGTGTTTGATCACTGTATGACTGAAACTCAAACATGAAAGCTTGTAACTGCATCTCACGGTGATTCAATAAAAAGAAAAAGAAATGCACACAACACATATTTCTTGATATTCATTTTAAGTCTCATGTTTCATATGTAATATCCAATAAGTATAATTTATATGCAAATGTAAAATTAAAATGTATGTACTCATCATCAATGGGAAACTGGGAAAAAATCCAAGAAAATATAGATAAAAAGAGCAAGTTATCTAACTTCCAGTGAATTGACACAGATGATGCAATTTGATGATATTAAGAAATATAATGTGAATAAACAGGCCCTCATATTTTTCTGGCAATTCACATTTCCTTCCATATGAGAAAGCAATTTCCTCATGTACTACCCCTCAGAGATTCTTCAGAGGAAATCAGAGGCCAGATTAACAAATGTCTATTGTGAGACTGTTTATAATAGTCAAAAACCGGACACAAAACTATCAAGTTTCCATCAGCAGGGAGTTGGCTACTTGAGCACAAAAGTAAAGAGTCCCACACAATATTTAACTAGAAGATGCTACACTTTGGTGCCATCATACAGAGAGGTCTCAAACCATAGCTGAGGAAAAGTACAAGCTACAGAATGATGGAGAGAGTAAGTATACTCTCCACTGGGGTGCAATCTATTGACTGACGATGGTAGTTTTTAGTTTGGGATTTTTATATACAGTATTCTTTGTTATTATTACTTTTTCCATACTACATTTTGTGGAGAATCTGTGATTTATAATGTTGTTTTGAATATAATTTATAATACTGTTCATCATAGTCTCATGCATGCAGAGTTCTACTCCCATGCTTCCCACCAGAGAGCCTACTTCCTTCCACTAGTGGCCTATGGGTCCCCTCCATCCATCCCTCCCCTGCCTTAAAACTTAGTTCTGTGGATGACTCTTCTGTTCCATTGCCTTTGCATCTCCTTTCAGCATCAAAATTACAAACCACAATGCCCAAAAGGAGAGGAGAAGGGAGGGATGAAGGGAGGGAGAGAGAGAGAAAGAGAGAGAGAGAGTGAGTGAGAGAGAGAAGAGCACCTGCCATAGAAACAGGTAGGGGGTGGGGGGGGGGTGATGGGAGGGAACCTGGGAACACCGGTGCTGGGAAATATGCACTGGTGGAGGGATGGGTGTTGGAACACTGTATGACTGAAATCCAACCATGAACAACTTTGTAAGGTCTCACAGTGATTAAAAAATATTAAAACAAACAAAAAAATTCCAAACAAAATTCCAGGTATCCTTGGGCCTTACTTACGCTCTAGGGAACAGCAAACCCTCATTAAAGTCTCCAGTCACACACTGCTGCGTTCACTCTCCCTTCCTGGAAGTCCTCTGCCAATGAGGCCACCCTCGAGTGTATGAGATATTGTCATGTCTCCCCCTAAAAAGAGGCTGTGAGATGGATTGATTCCTACCAGATGAGGCCTGGACTGCAGGATCCCTCTCCCTCTCTTCTTCTAATCCTGATCACTGCAGAAAGCAGTTGTCTGCAAGGCAAGCAGAAGCTTTCCTGGTCAGGAAATGGCAAGTGGCCCCTTAGGAATCATAAGGACAGCTCCTGGAATCATAAGGACAAATGTCTGCTGCCCCAACCCCTACTGAAGACAGACTCTAGCTCCAGAGCGGTCTGCCCTCCTGCTCTTGACATTTCCCCCTGGGCATCTTGAGAACCACCCTCCTGCCCTGTGGCTCTGTGAGGAAGGACTTCCTTCTTTTAGGATGGCTTTCCGGTTTGTTCTGGGCAGAGTGACGAGGAGGAAGGAAAATATGCTAAATATTTTGTTGTAAGTAAAGGGAAGGAAATCTATAAAAATTATATCCCCCCAAAACTACTAAAGCCACGTAGATTCATTAAAATGCAAACAACATAGGTGTATGGAAATAACAGGTAAAGTTCTCTTCTGGCCAATTTATTATTCCACATTTTGCTGGCTCCCCTCCACAGGGAGCAAATCTACTATCAATAGCTATTTCCAGGGTTCAAAGAAAAAATATAGCGGGCTGAGAGCTTGACTGTCCAGGTTTGATTCCTGGAACCCTGGGTACTGAGTCCATCCAGGAATGATCCCTGAGCACTGAGATGAGCTTTTGGTGTGATCCCCAAACAAAACAAAAATTTTCAGAGGGTGTTAGGAATACACAGACGCAAACACTCACAAAAACACACAGGTAGGCATAATGCAATCACACACATGCTTAGCATGCCCACAAACAGAAGTAGGAATATGAAAGTTTCCTTTAAAAGCAAAACCTAGTACTCGGCAACATATTTTACGTAAAGTTGTATAAAGGGACAGTAGCTCCATGTGATTGCTCATAGATTTATTGTGTCCTTTTTAACAACTTGATATGATTATGACTGTGCTCCATGGCTTAATTATTACCCTTTTGATAGATGTGCCCTTTTTCAAATTTTCTCTCCGTTACAAACAATGCTTTAGGGAACATGTTGAGTCAAATATCTTTGCATGCTTGATTGAATATCTGTCATAGCATCTTTGGTTGCCCAAACAAAATGCCATAAACTGGGTGACACAAAGGACAGTTGTTTCTTAGGGTCTGGAGGCTGGGAGTCTAGGTGGGTATGGCCCAGGGAGGTTCAGGCAAGGCCTCTTTCCTACCTGCCCATGGGAGCTTCCTCTCTGTGCTCTCACTGAGTGGATAGCAAGACCCTCTGACCCCATTTCAATTAACTAATTATTATTATTATTTTTTGGTGTGAGGATACTAGTTTGAATGTAGGGAGTCACGCTAGGACCCTGTCCACCCAATCCCTCTATAAGAACTGTCGCCAACGATTGTCCCATTGGAGTTTAGGGTTTGAACAGGTTTGAGACAAGTTATCTTCAATCCAGAATAATGCTTTTATAGAACTTTCTCTACAAGAAAAGAAACCACCTTTTTAAAGGATGATTTTTACATAATTGCCTAAAGTGAGAGAGAGAAAGAGAGAAGAAAGGTGCCTGCCATAGAGGCAGGCGTGGTTGGGATTAGTTTGAAAAGGTGGGAGGAAAGCTGTGAAATTACACTTCTGGAGGGATGGATGTCTAAACATTGTATAACTGAAACGCAATCATGAACAGCTTTGTAATACTCTATCTCATAGTGACTCATTAAAGAAAAAAATTAAATAATTAGAGAATTATTATAATTTGTGAGAGTTACACAAAGACTCATCAATGCAAGGAAATAAAAGGATAAAAGTCTTCAAAAAAAGGATGGTTTTATATTTACATAAAATAAATGGTTTAATATATATATATAAATTTTGTATTTATAACTTTGATGGGTCTCCAAAACATTAATAACAATTTATATTTCAATAGTGTGAAGAAAGGCTAATCATTTTATTTGACGTTTTTGTGATTACATTTCTCTTTTGAGGGGGTCTCTTAAGAAATATTTGGGGCACTCTGTCAATGCCTGTGTTGAATGCCCAGGTTCCAAGATGCTAAGTGTTGCGAGGGAAGTGGGGTGGTGGTCAGAGGCCCTTGGAGACCATGCCCAGTGATGATCTGAGGGTCTGTGTGATGCCTGGGATGGGAAGTGACCATGCATACACGGTGTGTGCCTGGTCTACCGGGCCATCTCTTCAGTCCAACAAGTGGTTTCCTAATTTTTTTGCAGTCATTTGTAACTTTTCATGTATTCTCTGTTTATATGCTGTCAAAGTTTTAGTGGGGGTACTTCATGTTTTTATGGATTCACTGAATTCACATTTTGTACTAAAATCTCTCTGTGAGATAACTACATTTTACTCCCCATGTAACTACAAATGTAACTAGTTATTTTTTTCAATACTATAAAAACTTAGGTGGAGCTGGGGGTTAATCTTTTTCTTTATGAGATTTTGTCACTATGAATGAGAATCATGTGCCCACCCTAAAATTCATAAATATTCACATACACTTGGTTCTGTAGCTGTGAAAATTCAAAGATTCTTCTTACCCGTCTTTCTGTTCAAGCACTTAAGCTGCAACCTCAGTTTTCTTGGTACTGCCGCTTTAATCTCAACACATGTGGAAACTTTCCAGGTGGGTGAGTCATGACTTGCTGCAGTGAAATGCATGAAGTTCTGGTTGATACAGTTTCCCAGATGTGGGGAGCAATGTGGAGCAGGGGGCAGCTGAGCACTGGGACATACCCACACACCTGGAGCTCTCAGGAAACAAAGCCTGGCTAACCCAAGGCAAATCTCTCAGGAGGGAACCCTCTCAGCTCCACGAGAGAAGGAGAAGCGCAGAGCAGGTATGAACAGGCACATGGGACCCGGGTCTGGAGGGTCACTTAGGACTACAACATACAAAGCCGCATCTCACTCCACTCAGGCTGACACCAAACCAGTATCAGGCCCCTGGGTGAAGACTGGCAGTGGGGTAGAGAGGCTCCTGGAACTCCCAGTGCCTGGGGCTGCACTTTGAAATTTTGAACCTAAAACTTCTGTAAAAATGAATGCCATTTAACCTAATTAACCCAATTTAAAAGAATTAGTAAGAAAATTATTGTTTGATAGTCACTAATAAGACACCAATTGATGGAGGTGGTATTTCGCTATAAGGTACCAATGAGACAAGAACAATGAATGATATACATCTAAAATTTTAATGGTCAATGTACAATCATATTCTGATCAACAGTATAAACCATAGAAAAGAGAATCTTGCTTTTCAATTGTACAAATAGCAATTTCATAGCAAAACTTTACATTGTTAAAAGGTACCATCTATAGATGCCTTCGCTCATTTCAGGATGAAGTTCATTGCTTTGTCTCAGCCCTTTTTTGCTGAAGTCAGATCCACGGGATCTCTTAATTTCCAAGAGATTCTATAGCAAGATGTTTCTGGAGCCAAGGTGAGTTAAAGGGGCTTCTTCACTCTCTTTTAAAAAGACAATATGCTTAAAAATTCCTTCCTATCTCCTCTGCCAGTGTCAGGTGGGGACCCACGCAGGTAATTCAGCCAAGAGACACACAACCTCCTACCACTCACAGTGATCGTGCAGATAAACACACAGAGAGCGATATTAACCAATGTAGTTTTAATTCCTGGATATGATGTATGGAAAAAATGCAAAACGTGTCTTAAAGCAAGAATCCTTTTGCTGTACTTTTCCAAGTCTTTTGATATCCTCTCTGGTAAAGTATTCAAGAAGTCAAGTTCTCTTTCATCCAAGAAATAAAGGTCACTTGGTTGCTAAAGAGAGGGTGGTGAGTTGGTTGCAAAAAGCAAGAATGCCTCATTATCTTTATTTTACCACCAGTCAACCTTTAATAGAGGAAATGGGAGATGAGTATCTGTTCTATATTTCCCTTCCAGCTGTCAGCTCAATCTTTTCCTCTCTAGTGCTTGGGCATCTGTGTGGGAGCTGCTGGCACCTCTAGGTTTCTAAGTGGCAGATGTTAAGGTCATTTGGTTTAATGTTCTTAGACCTGGGATCACCCCCCGAAATCTCCACACTGGCAAAATTTCCTGTATGTTCAAGCTCCAGTGGTTAATCTCTGGGCTGGTGGTTCTCAGCCTTGGCTGAGTCTCAGACTGACTGAGCTTTAAAAGATAAAATGCCTGGGTTTCACCCCTTATGGTTTGTAGATCATGGATCTGGGTACAGTGGGGCCTCAGGATTTTCCCAAGTTCCACAGCTAAGGTCACTGTGTGGGTGGGGGTGAGAATGGACTTCTTGACGGTGAAGGAAAAGCTTGGTGAGACAGGTGGACTTCATCACATATGAACCAAATTAGTCACCAAAACATGCTGAGCATTAGGGACCTGCCGGATATTTCTGCTCTATCTGTTGGTAAATGCCTATCAGTTGTAAATGTAAAAATAAAACAATTTGTTTCGGAGTCAGATTAGCATGTATAAACAAAGTGCTATGTTATTGCCTTTTTTTACATTTACAGACAAGTGGAGGTCAGCATGCAACTGGGCTCATCTATCAGTAATTCTGGAAAGAAGTTCTCCATGACTGTCACTCTGGACAGACTTAATGAAAACTACCTCAGACCAGGACTAAATTATATGTGCATTCTGCCCTTTCTGATTCTATAAATATAAATGTACCATTCTCCTCACCAGGATAATATTCTAGCTTAGCTCAGTGATGGAGGTTGTGTCTTAAAAGACAGAGACCTTTATCTCAGTTCAAGGAAATTCTCATTTCAAATTTTTATTAAGTTGCAGTCTTTCTAAAGTAAACTGTTTAGTAGAAAAACGATTTTTCCTAAAAATATACCCTACAAAATTCAGTGCTACATCAAGAGGATACTCCTCCTCAAAAAAAAATTACAAAAATAGACTGACATCTATAGATCCTGCTGTCTGAATGTGTCATTTTAATAGTAAAAAAATATAACACCCCAATACACCAGTGCATTGGCAACTGAGGCACCAAACAGGAATCTATTCAGAGAGGTTTTACAGCCCCAGACAAGGAAATATAAACATATCATTAAGTTGTAATAAAAATGTGTGCTTATTAAGGGAAAGAAATGCAACACAGACATAAGGGCAATTTCAATGGCTGTCAGGTAAGAGTCAAAAGCTTATTTCCTGGGAGGAGACAAATTTTCTAAATCTGTAGAAAATGCATATTATTAGAACTTGATTGGTGTATGGGCCAAGTTTTAGGATACTGAGAATCGCATGTGGTTTCCTCGCTGTCTCAGAGAATCTTCATTCTGCCCCGTCTCTTTTATTCTGGCCCCAACTGAGGCACCGTGCAGACACATAGTCACATGCCTATCGATGACTGCGATGACTGAAGAGATGAGGGTTCAACTCTGCCTATCCATGAGGATCACATGGAGTCTCCCAAGATTTTTATCTATTTGGTCTGAGACTCCTAACTTCCTTCTTCAAAACTGTTCAGGGCATTGTAGCGGCAGTGGGAATAGACTCTTGGTTACCATTCATATTATTGGCCTTGTCTGTCTCTGTATAGTCACGTGAGAAAAGGGGTTGAAAACTGCATTGCATGAGTAGAGAGGAAAGCCATTGACTGAGCCTTCTCCCACTATTGGATCTTTTTGCCAGAATAATTCCGAGGGAGCATAGAAAAGTTCCCAGAACCAGACTACCTTGGAGATAAGTTCAATTAGGAAACTTTTGGTAGAGATCCAGAAGCTGACAAGAGGCAATAGCATATGTGAACAGGACCTTGCTGTAGTTCAAACAGGACCTTGCTGAAGTTCAAAGTTTTGATTTTTACCAAGAGTCGATGAGAACTTCAGTGAGGAAATAGGAACTTTCAACAGATTCTAAGCACTGTGGATTATCCAGGATGCAATGGGCAGCTCCCACAGAGCTTCTTATGATAAGATCAGAGACAGTTAGGCTCAGGTACAGAGACTGGGAGAGTTGTTTCCCTTTACTTCCCAAGATGACAGGAGGATCTGCAGATGGACAACAGGCTCCTCGAAACTTGGAGATGATGTGCACTGGGACAGGGCCTGCTGTCAGTGGCAGCTCCAGACTCCCACTCGTCCCCTAGACTCTGCCTATGGTCACTTCTGAGGTTGGCCCTAGGGAAGGTCTCCTGAAGGAGAGGAACTACAGGCTGGGTCTCAGTGGCATCTGCTATGAGGAAGAACCGAAGGGTCAGCATCTGCATGGGAATGTGGCCAACAGAGGTGTGCTGTGGACACCCTGAGTTCTGAGGAGCCCTCCTGTCCTGCCCGTAGGGGACAGTGAACTGGAGGCACTGACTCCTCACCAGCCCCTGAGACCTCCCAGAACACTGCAGTGAGGACATTATGGGAAACACAATCTTAAATTTAATAAGATTAAGCAACTATATTTTATGCAGGAAAACTGAAATACAAAGAAAAACCTTGAATAGCTGTCATGGATTATATGCCATTTTAGTAAGCTGTCTCAAATGACCAGAGCACTAGGCTTTAATGGCTGTTGTCTGACCTCCAGGAGTTCCTCTCCGAGCTGTTTCTCACAGACTGGGAAGAGGCTCGGAATGGCTCCTTTTAGCCCAGTGAGCTCTGGCTGCAAGACTTGAGATCTGAGGTGAGTAAGGAGAGTGGTTTCCTGCCAATAGTATACATTACAGGCTCTGAGAAAGGCTGCTTTATCTCGCTAATCATTGAAATTCCAACAGAGACAGATGCACAGAAGCCGGGAGTGCTGCCACTGTTTTCAGAAACCTTGATCAGTGGTTCCTCCGGAAGATACATTCTTGGCCAGAGACTGAGCACACTTTCCATGTTATGAGTCTAGTCCCTCATCCCAACTCTGCTGTCCTTCCTATGAGCATGCCTTTTTCTGCTGGTGGAGAATCCACTCTCCTTCTCCAAGTTGGCAGGTTCCCGCTGAGATGCTTGTCTGGCAACTGTCATGCAGTTCTAGGGTTGGTATCTGAGTCTGTCCTTCTACAAAATTATGAATTTCTGAGAGTTGGGGATGAAGCTTTTATACATTTTTATATCTTTAGTACCAGGCTAACATAGGTGTGCTAGAGTATTTGAGAACAGAAGGAATTAGTATATTTTTCCATTGAGATAGAATAAAGTATTCTAGTAACAAAACAGTGGGCTCCAATCTATCTGAGATTCAGTCATTTAGAAGTCAAAAAAATGTTTTTGTGTGTAACACAGCACACTCTTAGCCCATAAATGCCCTGCAAAACACCTTATTTTTTGATAAACTGAATGGATGTTTGTGTGTGTAGACATTGATATATATGTAGAATGTTGTGGGCAAAGGACCATCACTCACAGATCAGGCTGCAAGGTCACTAGGATCAGAAAAAAAGAGGGTGTATCTATTAGTTGGATCCCCAGTAGAGGGAAATTATTTTAAGAAGATTTATTTTCTTCTTCTAAAGCACCCATTCATATTGTGAAGGCATTCTCATTCACTTCAAACTTGAATTTCTTATTTACCAGTTGCATTTCATACTATATGATCTCTGCTTCCATCTCACAGGGTGTGAGGCACTGTCAGTTCCTGCAGAGTTGACCCAAAGCCTGGATGGTTCTACATGCAAAGTGGGGGAGGGGCTCTTAGAGGCCGTTTACTGGAACAGAACAAAGAGTAAAACCATTTAAAAGTGAAAAGGTATCAGACTATCTTCCATGATAGCCTAAACTAAAAAAAATTTTTTTTGAGAAGGAGGCTAACTGGGTTTGATGAGCACCTTCATTTCTCATTCTTCCGATGCGCACTCCCTTTACACCAAAGGACTTCACATGGTTCATCTCAGACTCCCTCTGGTGGTATGGTCTCCTGTGAACCTGGGCACTGCCCCGGTCCATCTTGAATGTGTTGGTCTGAAATTTGAGCTGCCTTGGCCTCTTACTTGATGTACCGTCAGTTTTTGCTAATAGAGAAAATATATTGAGTTTTAAAATGAAGAAATGGAAGATAAACAAGTCTAAAACATACAATGAGAAAACACTAGTCAACTGACGGAGGGCAAGTACCATGAAAAATTTTATGAAAAGTATATCCGAGGAAGAATGCTAGGCCCTTAGGGTTTTTGTGGTTTTTTTTTCTCCCAGTAATGGTCAGAATGACTTATCCTTTTGCACTCATCACAATTGTCACAATTCTCTATGAGACTAAGAGGGCATCTTGATATGCAGAGGGTTTCATGTTCTATTTCATTGTTTCACAAGGGAAAGGTCTTGGTGCAAAACCAGTAGAGTCAAGGATTTGTGAAGATTCCGGTCCTTGCTTCTAGGTCACAGTTGAGTCTAGAACAACTCATGCAGCAAGTGCTATAATTGTTTCTTCCCTAGAAAAGTCATTACAAGCAAAAGCAATAATGACAAAATTCTCAAAGGTCACCAAGCAATAAAAATCCTTATTCATAGCTGTACCCTCCCTGATGCCAATATACCTCATTAAATGGCAAACTTTGCTCAGTGGACAACATTTTTGCTTGGATGCCTTTCTTCTTTTTTTTTTTTTGTGGGCACCTCACAGCTTGAAGACAAAGAAAAATCTCAGGAAATGCACCTGCAGCTCCCCAGGGTGCAACCAAGAAAGGAGCTTCCTGGCTGAAAGGTGGGCTGTTGAAAACAAATATGGCACAGCCAGTCCACAGTCCGAGAGTTAACGTAGGCATGGTCTCGGGACTGGATCCACTGCCTCGGCTGGGTCCATGGGGGTAAAGTATCTGGAGTCTGTACGGCCGGTGTTTCTCTCCATGGTCATGCTCCAGTAAATTCGCTGCTGGGTGGTGCTACCCTCAGGTATTCTGCATTTTCAGCTGAAGGCCCCTTAAAGATGCCATTGGACTTTGTTTCCTTTGGAAAGAAGTCCTGCTGGTAGTCGGGGTTGTCCAGGCTGATCTGGTGGCTGCCTGTCTGGGCCCAGAGCGTGGGAGCATCGGTGCTGCTAGTGTGGGCAGGGTAGGTGGTGTTGAGATACTCAGGGTTGTCCACTGCATTGCTGCTGGGGTTCTGGTAGTGCGGGTCTCTGCCAGGAGCTGAATGGAGAGGCTGGTTATGATAGACTGGGTTCTGGACAGAGCCTGCAGGCCTCTTGGGAACACACTGGTTGACATATTCTGAAAATTAAAAAAAAATCAATAGTTAAACTGGCCAAGAAACATCCTGAGAGAATGATGGGTCTCCCCAGCCCTGCCCATGGCTAAGTTATAAAAGGCACTGACCATGGCTGGCAGGAAGCCTGGTCAATGTCCTCCCATGGCTGTAAAGTGTGCCTTTCCCCCACTTCTCAAACTACATATATATATGTATCTATGTGTGTGTGTATGTATGTATATGTATACACATAGGTACATATACATATATGTATATATGCAACACATATTTCCACCAAGAAAACAGTTCTGAGAGGGCGTCCTGCCGTGAGTGTGAGTGTGTGTATAGATAAGGACTGCCTGAATAAAGTATAGAACAGAAAACAAGTTTCACATGTCAAGAACGGAGCCACAGCGAGAACAGGAACGGAGACTCTCAAACTGACCAGTCTACTCTTCAACACTCACGAGAACACTTGACAGTGAACACACACAGCTGCCATACACTCACACGCAGCTGCCTTTAAACACTCACACACGTCTACTTTCTCACACCCAAACTCATGACCACACCCATCTCTACTGTTTTCGGCCTAAGATACAGATCTCCAGCAAGTCAGCAGCTTGCTGTGACCGGGCATGTGCTGCCCACTGCCGGGCATCTCTGCTGCTTCTTCCTCAACCCCAGCTGCTCATCCACCCCTCTGCCTCAGGGCAGGCTCTGGAGCAGGCCAGTCAGGGTCAAGTCACTCACCCGGAGCAGGCAGGAAGGAGTCATTCAGGTTCTCCTCCGGCACGGTGCCGGTTGGGTCGGAGCTGTAGCGCTGCAGGAAGCTGTCCTCCTTGAGGGTGCAGCTCTGCCGGGAGGGGAGCAAAGTGAAAGGCTTCAGTGTGAAACTCTGGGAGACCGTTCCATGCAGACTCTGCAGGGCTGAGAAGGGGCCCAGGAGATGCTGTGTGTACCCCCCTCCCCGCCCACACTCTCCCAAGCCAAGGATAGGGAACTCTCTGATCCCTGCTCGCCAGTGGGGCTTTCTAGAGGGACAGATGGCAAGGATCTCTGGCCCTTCAGAGAGCAGCCATAACCACACAGGCTCCTGTTACTTTAAAATTTACTTTAAAATTTAGAGACCAAATTTTAAATTCATTATATTTTTTGTTAGGATAATTTAAGCATCCCATTGTGGCTTGGGGCGTCTGTTCTGGTCATTCCTTATGACAAATCAGCACCTGAATGCTGCCCCGACAGAGAGCTGGGGTCCAGAGCAGGCTCTGAGAATCTGTATTTTTACCAGCTTCCTAGGGGTACTGCAAGTACAGATCTAAGAGGCACCCTTATCACAACAGTAGTAGGTGACAGCTAGTGACTAGCCTTGGGGCAGGGTGAGGGACCCACAGGGGAAGAAGTCACACAAGGAGATAACGAAGATCATCTGGGTCCTGGGTCGTTAGCTCAGAACTACCAGGGATTCCTGTTTATTGAGTGCATGTACATACCCCATTTCTGTTAATGCAATTCACGGCAGAATTGTTGCTGGTGGCACTCTGGAAAGAAAAGGAAAACAAAGGGCAAGTTGTACACAGACACAATTCTCGTGCTCCTCACTGAGGAGGTGGGGTTGTGCAGTGGATCTAATTTAAAGGTGCTTAATTTTGTCTCAGCTTACTACCTTTTGAAAAAAAAAATCAGGTTTTTACTTTTGATTTAACTTCGTGTTCCTTAGTGGTCCTAAAATGATTACAATCAAGTTATCACAAAGTGATAAAATAATACATGTATCAATTTAAAAATTGAGTCAATACCCAACTAACTCAGACATGGCTTTCCCACTTGGGTAAAACCCACTGGTCTCCTCAGAAAGCCCAGCTGCGGGAGGAGCGTTTCCTCCAGAACTCAACGGGCTCAAACCTGCAGATACAGCTTGAGGGTGTACAAAAATTCCATACCAAGGAACTCAGGAGGGGAGTGCGGGAGGTGGAGGGGCTGTGGAAGAAGCCCTGCTGTGGAACAAGGTACTCGTCAGCATCCACGACATCCTCCATGTCCTCCTCATCCATCAGGGCGCGGTAGAAGTTGGAGTCCGTTGGGCTCGGCAAGTGCATTCTCTCATCCCCCTGGGTAGAGATTTTTGAGACATTACAAAGGTCCAGCGAAGGTTCAGTAACTCTATATATTAAAGCTGTGGAAGTTGACACCAAGTTAACATTAAGCCAAGCCTTCTAAATGACAGAAAGAAAGGGAAAATGGCCCCGAAGCCTTCTTCCTGACATGCATTGCCAGCCAGTGTCGGATGTTGGTGAGGTTAGTTACAGTAACATCTCATTGGTTCTCTGAAGTTGGTTTCCTATAGCTACTACCTCAAATTAAAGCAGTAAACTTCCTTGACATCTGAAAGCCCCTGACATGAAATGCTCACAGCTTGTGGGGCAGCGGGGTGTGGGGGGACGGACAGTTGCACCAACACTGTGACCAAGTGTGCTATACGGCTAGGTGTTGGGATTTTGTGATTTATAAGAAGAAACAAATATTTGCCCTTTGATCCCGTTCTTGGTGCCAAAACATGGACTTTCCAATGAGCTGAGAAAAATCCTTGAGTCTTTTGTGACTAGTGATGTGATTTCTCTGAAAGCCAGTGAGGTCACTCCCCAGTGGCACCAATCCCGTAGTTAGAAGGTTGGAAATTTTAGTGCTGCGTGCACACCTGCAGGCAGGGGTGAGCAACCTGAGATTAACGAAGGCTGTGATCCGACCCTTGCAGTGAACCTGAGATTAACCAAGGCTGCAATCCGACCCATGAAGTGAACCCTTTTAGCCCTCTGCAAGGCTGAGCTTCCAGGAGCTCCTGAGTTAGTGACTGGGAGAAGCTTCTGGGAGGATGGTACCCCCAGAGGCCAGGGAAGCTCCACAGCCCTTCCCTGTATATTGCCTTACACACCCCATTCACCTGGAGTTTTCTGCCTTGTATTCTTTTATTTAAAACAAAAAACACAAAACATACAGGCTCAGAGAGATCATGATGGATTGAGGAGCAGAACTTGCGTGTTCTGATCCCACAACTGACCTCTGGCACCAGACTGTCTTCTAAGCATCACAGGGTGCAGCCAGGAGGCCCCACGCACTGCCAGGTGTGGCTCAGGAGGCGCCATATGTCCCTGGAAGGTCCCTGGCACTGCAGGGCTGGAGCAGCAATGCACCCTGCTGCCTTTTCCTTGAACCACTGGCCTCAGAGGCAGACAGTGACCCCAGGTGTCTGAGCGCCACTTGGGAACCCTCTCCCCCAACAGAAAATATTCACCCAGTGAGTAATGAGGGTTCCTGCACCCCCTGGCACTCTCATATATGAATCCATCCCTGGGAGCAGGTGTGGAAACATAATGTCAGTCAGCTCAACTATCAGTAACTTTATAAATCCCAGTTCCTTAATTTTTTTTAAAAGGGCAATGTCAGAAACATGGGCGGTGGCCTAAATCTGGGACTCGAGTCTGAGATATTGGGTGGAGTGTGGGGGGCAACTTCTCAGTCTCTGACATACTTCGGGTTGGGAAGGAGCTGAGTGATCGGCCTCGGAGCAGGTGGCAGAGAATCCTTGCGGCTGTGCCTCATCTCCCTAGACCCTCCTTCACATATGCTAAACCACAGAGGAACACCTTTTGGTATGATTCCATATATTTTGCTTTTCAATGAATCTTTAATACTACCTTGTGTGTTTGATTCTGTTCATCTAATGTGGAGTGTCAGGGACCTAAAGCTGAGCATTGCCAGACACCAAAGCCCACTTCTTCATTATACTGACTTAAGGCATTAGCCAACCACCATTTGGAGAGACACCTTGGGCTGGTGTCTGCGGGTGCAGAATGGACAGGAACCACACGGACTGTCAGTGGAGCAAGTAAACACGTCAGGGCTTCACTCAAGCTTGGGTATGGACTGACCCTGCCTACAGACACTGGGGTATTCATTCAGGTGACCTAGAGAGCAGTGACCACAACTCTGGGACTTTGGAGAAGGACTTTTCCCAAGAAAGTTTAGCTGTAATCAGTACCTGGATGACAAGGTAGCGCTGGGGGTCTCGAGCCATTTTGCTGAATTCAACGATCAACTCACGGAACTTTGGGCGACTGTCTGCATCTATCATCCAGCCTGGAGAGCAATGAGGAAAACAGGACCATTAAATTTTAAGAAGTATTATAAAGAGGGTCTTCGTGGGGACATCTCCTCAAATCAGATAGTAAAAAACCCAAACCCAAACAAAACAAAAACCTCCAGATCTTTGTGCTAGACTTTTTATTCTTGGGATAATAGCATGCTAGCTATTTAAAGGCCATGCACAACTTTGTAAATCATGGTGCCTCAATAGAAAATAAAATCAAGGAAAGACCACAATAATGTGATATATCAGATTGGAGAGATACCTACATCCCCTGCTCTTCAGCATTCTGGCACTGCTGCCTCTGTGATGGAGCAGCATGACTGTAGGAACCTGTACTGTCAACTCTCTAACCATGAGACATTACCAGGTCTGTGTTCTAGGTGTCTCGGTGTCCAGAACACAGACACGGTAGAATGTGGTCAAATTCTAGGTCCTCACTTGGCAAATATCCTTGTTGGTGCACCGGGAAACCAGATTTAATTTAGAACAATCTAAAATGTGGATATTCCACCCAATCATGTGGGTGTTTTCACTGATCAAATGCGCAGTCATCCTGGGACGTGGGTGGTGGGCATTTTCGGGGACTTCCACAGGAGAAGGCTTCAAGAGGCCACTGATTATGTAAGGGTTCGGTCTACATTAAACAGACTGGAGGAAGAGCCACCAACTGGAAATCCTTGGGCCACTTGAGGGTTAATGTTTATTTTCTATCATTAGGATGTCAAGCTATTTTTGGCCAGACTGCTATGTGACCTTAGACAAATCATGTAACCTCTAGATTCCCAGTTCCTCAGCCCAAAGCTAGTGAGTTAAAATAGATGACCTCTGTGCTCTAAAGTTCAGAGAAGCATTGACATTTACTGGCCTCAGCTTTACCATGTTCCTTTCATAGGTAAATGCTCATTGTATGTGTAATATTGCCTATAGCATCTACCAAAAGCAGGGTGCTGTGAAATAATAGTATGGTAATATCGCTCAAGTAACACACTCTATTTGGATTAAAATGTTTACTTATGCAGAAGACCTCATATAAATCCACTATCTGAAAGGTTTAAAGAAGAACAAAAATGTTGATTTTATCTGCCAATTGTGGTTACTCATGTTAGGCATTTAAAAACATTCAGTCTGTCTGGTAACAGGTTTCAAAATGTGGGACAGTTTTTTTCTTTTAATGGACCAACTCAAATAATAGAATACTTGGTTTAATGGCTTAGGGCAGCTTTGTTTTGCTTATTTGCTTTACAGGAGCAAAGGTCAGTCAGTGTTCGGTGAATGAAGCAACTTCTTTTTAAAGAAACTGCAAGAGGGTGTTACGAGTGTATCTGGACTCGAGAGACTGCCTTCAAGGATGACAGGAATGATTTTCTTTGGGGAAACTGGACATCTGGACCATTTTGCTGAAGGCAGCAGCACCTCTGCAGGCACCAGACATTCTGGGTGCTAAGGTCCAGCTGTACAGGTTGGAAGGCCTAGGGGTCACTCACACTTGACCATAATCATGTAGACATCAATGGTGCAGATGGGGGGCTGTGGGAGGCGCTCTCCTTTCTCCAGGATGGTGGAGATGTCACTCGCAGGGATCCCATCATAAGGCTTCAATCCAAAGGTCATCAGCTCCCAAACAGTGACTCCTAGAAGATGCAGAGGTCACTCATGAGTCAGCAGTAATGGAGACAATGTGTCTTTAATGGATATCACTGGCTCTGTGGCCAGTGCTCAGCAGCCTTTATGTGTGTGGCCTGGGGAAGCTTTCTTTATTCCAAAGACAGTGACTACTAATAAGACTATAAATATGAGTCTTTAAATAACAACAACAAATTCTGGAGACAACAAAGAAAAGACTCCTTATGATAAATATTGAAACCTATGTTTTAAACTCAATCATGATTTTTGAAAAAGTCAAAGCTGTAGTAAAGCCTGTAGAGATGAAATTCTCTCTAGAAAGACAAAAATGTTATAGGTTTCTGGAGCCTACTGAGTCAGTCGGATGTTCATGGTGCCCCAGTGACAATCAGGGTGAAGGGAGAGTGGTTCCCAATGACAGGAGGTGTGGGCAGACACAGGACCCTTGCAATCTACTGACCTGCCATTGGTCCAAACACTTTCTTTAGGCCTTGATTCTAGATGCACATTATATAGATATGTCTGGATATTCTAGAGGCCATTTCCAGAACACTGTGACTTATATTACTATAAAGAACGCAAGGTTGTAAAAAGAAGGAAATGCTTTTCTGTCCCTTTCTACTAACTAGCTCATATGGCCTTCGAGAAAGAAGAAATTATTATTTCCAGGGTCTATGAAATCAATCATCATCTACCTTGGTTCAAAAATATGAAGGCAAGCTTTTGGGTTTCAGATAAAAGGGAAAAGGAGAGGGGGTGGTGGATGATGCGTGAGACTGAATGGTAGGGTGAATTCTCTTTTTTTCTGCTGTAATGTGTAATGTACAGATAACATTTTTTCATAGATTGGGCTGAAGTGTAGAGTAATGGAGATGTCTTTAAGGCAAAATTTCATGTTCACAGTCCAACAATTCTAGCACACTGCCAGGACAGCAGCTCACATTCATTCAATGAAGAAGTTTCCACTACGGGGGGAGGGAAACACATGGCATTTAGATGATGCTGACGTTCTGCTATTGGTTATCATTGCTCAAAGGTCTCAGTTCCCTGAGCTGATGGTCATTCCCATCTCTTCAATAGGTGAGGACTGTCAGTGTGCATCCGCAGCACACCTGGAGGGAGGACTAGTGGTAACAGGGCGGCAGGACCACCTGTCTATGACTTCAGTCACCATCAGGGCTTCGGACTCCCTGGAACCTACTTGGAAAATTAAAAAATGGAAGCAGAGAAGAAAAAGTTGAATAGAGTTTAAAGACATTTTTTTCCCTGCTCTCCAGGGTATAAATGAAAATATGTAAAATTGAAGAGAGGCCATTTTGGAGCTCTCATGGATGTTGCTCAGGGGCAGGAGGGAGAGAAGACTGGGGTCAGGGTGCTGACATGAAGATCCCCTTGGGTAGAATCCAGGGGTGGAAATAGAAGGCACATCTTGAAAATAACCAGGCATCAGAATGGCTTTATCTCCTTCTCTAGTTTATGCATTACAGGCAGCTCAGCTCACAAGGTTATGCAGAATATTGAGTTACTTATTCACAAACATCTCTGTCTTTGTAAAGTTTTCTTTCTAGCATAAGAGACAGATGGTTACCCTATTAAATAAAAAGGTACATTTGGAATATGAGGAAACGAATATCTACGCAACAGATATTAAATATACAATCGCCTAAATGATTGTTTGGGGTTTGTTTTGGGGCCATTTCTGGGAGTGCTCAGAGCTTGGTTCTTTCTGAAAATACGTGGCCCTTGTAGAGAAGATTCAGAGTGGGAGTGTGGATGGTGTGTTTGGGGAGAAACTGAGTAAGCCTGTGCATGCCCCAGTTGAAACTGGAGGCATGGGCGCCCAGGAGAGTTATTGCTGAGTCAGAGACAATAACCACCTCTTCCCTTGTTTTATTTTTCTCACATATACCTGTTTTTCCAGGTCTTCCCTGAAACAAATGATTCCATCTGCTAAAGCAAAGAGCAGGACCAGAACAAGGCCTTCACTAATCCTGTGTCATCTAAGAGGAACTCCTCCCAAAATTTACTGAAACTCCCAAAATTCTCTTCTGAAACCAGGTCCATGGAAAAATGTCAAAAATTTGGCGTGATTTAGCAGGTGAAGGCACTTTTTGAATTTGTTTTTTCCTCTCTTCCCTTACCCTTTCTCTTGAGGGTTGGCCTGGGGTGATGTTTAGTATGGATTTAGACTGTACTTTTTTGGTACAGTTACTTAGTGTGATGGACACATACCATCAGTTACACTGTTATTGGTCACCATCTTGCCAGAAAATTCCCAGATGGCAGAGCAAATAACATAAACCACAGGACAAGCCAGCCAGCTGAGCCTCAGTGAAGATCCATTTACATCTAATGTCACTCACCATAGCTCCAGACATCACTCTGGTGGGTGTAAATTCGGTGCAAAATTGATTCCAAAGCCATCCACTTTATAGGCACCTTGGGATGATAGGAGATACGTAAATAGACAATTATTAGCTTCCTTCTGTTAAAAAAAATTAAACCGCACTGTTCAAATGACGAAAGATCAAGAGAAAGGCCACCCTACTCTATCTACATCACAACCTGGCTGTGGGTCCCAGCTGGAGGGACAGGTGCCTGGTCAGACAACAATGGGGATGCTTCACAAGCCAGTGTTGTAACACTTGATCAGACACACTTTGGTTCCCTAGCAGACAGAGAACTGAGACCAGCTATTCACCAGGTGTATCCAGCATTTGCACAGTAAAATCAGGAAGGCATCTCTGCTCAGCTGTGTCCTGAGGCCTGTTGGCAGAGTTCTTGCCTCTTTGGTGGGAGAGAGTCTAGAGCTTTTCTTGGAGGAGGAAAATGGCTCCATCAAGGCCAGTGATGGGAGAGTCGAGTCTACATGGCACGTGAACATCCTGTCTGCACTAGTGAGCCTATAACCTCCCTGGCGCAGCATTTCCCAACAGCAACTCTAACGGGAGATGTCTAACCTTGGTGGAGGTCACTGAGAACGTAGCTGCTCTCTATTGCCTCTCCACTCCAGATGATTCAGCAGTAGGTCTCCCCACTCCCCTCTCAGGGCAGCTTAGCTCCCATTACCAGACAAAGGGACATCTGAGACTGGCCCCACACCCCACTGTCCCTGCTGGCAAGACAAATGTCTTACTTTGCCTCCTTCTGCATGGTATTCCTTCTCTTCGGCACCAAGGAGTTTGGCCAGCCCAAAGTCTGTGATTTTGACATGCTGTGGGGTCTTCACCAGAACATTCCTGGCTGCCAAATCACGGTGCACCAAGCGCCGATCCTCCAAGTAATTCATGCCCTAAAATGGAGCCAAGCAGGAACAAGATGAGCTGTGGCTTTACGTGGGCTCATGAAGACAGAGCCCCTGCTCCACTGGGAGTTCCAGCCTCAACACTGCAGCATAGCTGTGTGAGCACAGTGAGGCAACCCACGGTCTGCAAACTTCTCTGGATGACATGCTCACCTAACCTTGAAACGTGTGATATTTGATGTTGAATGGCAAAAGGCAAATAAAGGAAGATAGATCCTGCTGTTGACTAACTCGCTTTTCTCCACCCAGGGCCGAGACTGCGCTGGAGACCTTTTGGAGCTGTTCGTCTGCACCTGGTGCTCACCTTCCCTGCACCTCCTCCTTCTCTGCCTGGCTTCACCTTCCCTGCTTGGCCCATGTGGGAAGACAAAACTTTCATCTTTCTCTCTTCCATGTGGCACAGGCCACTCCTGCCGGTCTTAGTTCACTCACTACAATGAAGATTTTTATCGCTGGGCTTTCTCTCTCCTTTGAAAAAAAGGGAACATCTGTAAAGGTGATTAGAGGCCACCCCCAAAACCTTCATCCCTCTTGGAGAGCCTGGCAAGCTACCGAGAGTATCCCACCCGCACAGGAAAGCCTGGCAAGCTACTCATGGCATACTTGATATGTCAAAAACAGTAACAATGAAGGTCCTCATTCCCCTGACCCTGAAAGAGCCCCCAATACACTATTGGGCTACACTACCATGCCACAGGGACAGATGAAGACACTACTGGCGCCCACTCGAAAAAAAAATCGATGAACAATGGGATGACAGTGACAGTGACACAGTGATTTGAAAAAAAAGGAACTGCTTTTCCGAGGTGCCATATGCTTCCCCCTACCACAACCTCCTGAGTCAGTATCATAGTAATAAGAGATAAAATTCAAGCAACCAGAACCCCACAGCCTACGGGTGTCTAGTGCACAAGCTCCAGGCAGACTGGGCTGCTCCTGGCCAGATTCTGCTGTCCGTCAGTGGCACCTTCACCACCGCAGTGAGCCAAACAAGGTGGAAAAGGAGGGGAGGCCAGGGAGTCCAAGCTGTGGTTCCTCTGGTCCCAGACGCTGTTCTCTCCCATTGCGTTTCTGCTTTTCTCTCTCCAGGCAGGAGGGCAGACAACATTTCCAACTGACTTTGCAGTTAATACTGGAAAACTCTCCAGCAGGACAGGAAAGCACAAACACGTTTACAGATGCTAACTGAATGGGAATAAATGGTTTGCTCTCTAATTATATCATTTTTTGTAGCTTTGTAGGGATCTGCATTTTATTGCAATTGCATAGGATAGACATGGATGAATTCCAATATTTTTGGCAATTTCTTTGTTTCCTTTAGCACAGATATTAGGTGTGATGATTAGTTAGCTTGCCATACCAAGTGAAAATTATTTTTTAAAGTCTTTCTTGAGCATAGCCAGTCATACAAAAGGAGACTTTTATAATGCTTATTTCAGAAGTGAATCTTTGGAGGCTATTTTAGAATGTTTTAATGTTCTCCTTTCTCACATTTTCATTTTCATTGTACTATCTAGAAAACTTCTGAATTTTAAAGATGCTTCGGAATTTAAGCTTCTTCTCCTAATATTTCTCGTGCATCAGGATATAAACTAACAGGACTCACTTCTTGCCTCCCTCCACCCCCACAAAACAAAACTAGCAGGCTCTGAATGTTCCAAATGGCACTCTTACTGAGGGAGGGCAGCGCTGGGGGAGGGAGCATAAACAGAGCAAATGCTGCCTCAACAGGGAATGGCCTGTGCCCTTCCTACCCCTCTCACTCTGGCTCAGCACGCCTGGCCTCTTGGGCAGCGACTGTACTCTTTGATTCACAGGCCCCTCACTGAGTTCTCTACATGGTCCCTGTGGTTTCATAATAGAATAAGGCCTCTAGTTATGATCTAATTATGAGTCCATTCAAAAGGGCTACTTTACCCCCTCTTCACTAGGGCTGACTTTTCTTGCCTTTTCACCTGATTAGACTCAATAGATGCATTCTCGTTTATAGGCACTAGATTGCTTTTACTCTCTCCCACTTTATTTATCTCTCTTTGTTTTCATCCAGTATCACTTTTGTGAATTGCTTCACTGCACACTTCCTAAAGAAGTACCCTATGGAAGATACTGTTTTGAACTGTATACATGAATCACATAGTAACACAAACGGATGGTGTAGAAATCATACATGCACATGGACTATGTGGAGCTACACACACAGAGTCTATGTAGAACTGCACACACATGGACGGTGCATATTCTATGTACAGAGCTGTATGTGTATGGACTATTTAGTGCATGTGCATGATAGATTATGGTGAGTTATACATATATGGACTATGTTGAATTGCACATCTACAGAATAATTAAATCACACACAAGACTTTTCATTTATCAGTCAACCTTTCTATATCCCTATCCTCTTCTTTAGGGGCTGGAGCGATAGCACAGCAGTTGGGCGTTCGCCTTTTACTCGGCAGACATGAGTTCGATTCCTCTGCCTCTCTCGGAGAGCCTGGCAAGCTACCGAGAGTATCGAGCCCGAGTGACAGAGCCTGGCAAGCTACCTGTGCGAATTGGATATGCCAAAAACAGTAACAATAAGTCTCTCAATAAGAGATGTTACTGGTGCCCACTTGAACAAATTGATGAGCAAAGGGATGACAGTGACATCCTCTTCTTTAAATTTTGTGTTTTTTTCAGCTAAAGCAATCCTTAGAGAAAATAATATGAGAAGTATAATTTCTTTTCCTAACTAAATTCTGCTATTAAGCTACAGCAATCAAAATTATGTGGTACTTACTTCTGTTCAATGTAATACTGGAAGTACTTGCAATAGCAATTAGGCAAGAAAAAGTCATTAAGGGAATCCAGATAGGAAAGGAAGAAATCAAGCTCTCACTATTCGCAGATGATATGATACTATATTTAGAGAACCCTAGAGCCTCTGTCAAGAATCTCCTAGAAACAACAGTCTTGTATAGTAAAGTCACAGCTATAAAATCAATACCCAAAAGTCCATGGATTTCCTATATGCAAATAATGAGAGAGAAGAAAATTATATGAAAAAAGCAATCCTGTTCACAATCATGTCTCAGAAAATTAAGTACCTTGGAATCAGTTTAACTAAGGAGGTTAAGGACTTGTACAGAGACGCTGCTTCACGAAATAAAAGAGGACATGAGGAAATGGAAACATATCCCCTGCTCATGGTTTGGGAGAATTAGCATTGTCAAAATGACAATATTCCCCAAAGCATTACACAGATTCAATGCGATCCCTATAAGGATGCCCATGACATTCTTCAAGGAAGTGGATCAAACACTCCTGAAATTCATATGGAACAACAACCCCCAATGAATAGGTAAGAAAATTCTTGGAAAAAGAAGATGTGAGGCATCACCTTCCACAATCTCAAGTTCTATTACAAAGTGGTAATAACTAAAACCGCATGATACTGGAACAAAGGCAGAGCAGTAGACCAATGGAACAGGGTTCAATATCCTTACACACACCCTCAAATATATGACCATCTAATCTTTGAGAAGAAAGAAAGCAACGTGAAGTGGAGCAAAGAAAGCCTCTTTAGCAAACAGTGCTGGCAAAACTGGACAGCTACATGCAAAAAAATGGGCTCAGACCGCGATCTAACATCATTCACAAAAGTCAGATAAGAATGGATTAAAGACCTCAACATCAAAAAATCCGGTATTTTTGGTGGTAGAAAATGTGCACTGGTGAAGGGACCGGTGTTTTATCATTGTATGACCAAGACTTAAACCCAAAAGCTTTGTAACTGTTCTCATGCTGATTCAATAAATAAATAAAATAAATAAATAAAGACCTCAACATCAGACCAGAATTCATAAGATACATTGGAGACAAGGACAGCCAAACCCTCCATGACATTGAAGCTACAGGTATCTTTAAATATGACTAGCCTTGACTAGGTGGAAACAGTCTTGACTTGCCTAAGTGGAAACAGAGATAAACAAATGGGACTATCTTAAAATAAGAAGCTGGGGCTGGAGCAATAGCACAGCAGGTAGGGCGTTTGCCTTGCACGCGGCCGACCTGGGTTTGAATCCCAGCATCCCATATGGTCCCCTGAGCACCGCCAGGGGTAATTCCTGAGTGCAAAGCCAGGAGTAACCCCTGTGCATCGCCAGGTGTGACTCAAAAAGCAAAAAAAAAAAAAAAAAGAAGCTTCTGTACCTCTAAAGAAATAGTGACCAGAATACAAAGACAATCCACAGAATGGGGTTACCCAATACCCATCTAATAAAGGGTTGATATCAAGGATATACAAGGCACTGGTTGAACTCCATAAGAAGAAAACATCCAACCCCATCAGAAAATTGGCGATGAAATGAACAGAAACTTTCTCAAAGAAGAAATCAGAACGGCTAAAAGGTACATAAGAAAATGCTCCACATCACTAATTATCAGGGAGATGCAGATCAAAACAACAATGAGATATTATTTCACACCACAGAGACTGGCCCACATCCAAAAGAACAAAAGCAACCGGTGTTGGCACTGATGTGGGGAGAAAGGGACTTTCCTACACTGCTGGTGGGAATGCCGACTGGTTCAGCCCCTTTGGAAAACAGTATGGATGCTTCTCAAAAAATTAGAAATTAAGCTCCCATTTGACCTAGCAATACCACTTCTGGGAATATATCCTGGAGAGGCAAAAAAGTATAGTAGAAATAACATCTACATTTGTATGTTCATTGCAAGCACTGTTTACAATAGCGAAAATCTGGAATAAAACAGAGTGCCCAAAAACAGATGAATGGTTAAAAAAGCCTTGGTACATCTACACAATGGAATACAATGTAGCTGTTAGAAAAGATGAAGTCATGAAATTTGAATATACGTAGATCAACCTGGAAAGTATCATGTTAAGTGAAATGAGTCAGAAAGAGAGAGACAGACATAGAAAGATCGCACTCATCTGTGGAATATAAAGTAACAGAATTGGAGACTAACACCCAAGAGTAGTAGAGATAAGGACCAGGAGTTTTGCCCTATGTCTTGGAAGCTGGCCTCACATGCTAGGGGGGAAGATAGCTCAAACAGAGAAGGAAACACCAAGTAAAGGGGCCTGGGAGGACTGGCTCAGGTTGGGAGCTGCTGAAAATAGACAATAGATGGAACACGATTGCCACTCAATACCTCTTTTGCAAACCACAACACCCAAAAGGAGAGAGAGAGAACAAAAAGGGAATGCCCTGCCACAGAGGCAGGATGGGGAGGGGGATGGAGGTGGGTGGGTAGGATACTGGGATCACTGGTGATGAAGAATGGGCACTGGATGGGTACCTGGTCTTTGTATGAATGAAATGCAAACACGAAACTTTGTAAATATGTAACAGTACCCCATGGTGATTCACTAATTAAAAAAAATTGTGTGGTACTGGAATACAGACTCTCAGAGCAATGGAGAAGAACTGAGAGCTCAAAGTTAAAAAACTTCTCAGATCAAAGGTCAAAATCAAAAGACACACTACTAAATGGTAAAAATATTTGCACAGCACATATAAGATATGGGGTTCATAATTGTGATATATAAAACACTCACAAAGCTCAATAACAATAAGACAATGCCATCAAAAACTGGGAAAGAAAGATGAAGAACACTTCCCCAAGGAGGAGATGTAGATGCCTGATTAGATAGCATGGGAAAAAGTGCTTGTCATCACTGACTAAAGGGCAATGCAAATCAAAGTAATAATGAGTGATCATCTCCCACCAGGAATTACTGATGCTGATGAGAATGTCTGAGAAATGGATCTTCACTTGCTGCTGGTGGGAATGTTGTCTGGTTCTGTTTCTACCAAAGGCGGTGTAGACACTTCTCAAGAGAAAAGAAATAGGATTCTCATATGGCTTACTTATTCAACTTCCTGCTCCCTACCACCCAAATACAGAAACATTACTCTGAAAAGAGGTTGCGTGTCTATGTTCACTGTAGCACTTAGAACAGTATCTAAGATATGAAAATGACTCAAATGTCCATTAATGAATGAAAAAGGTAGAGACATGATGATGCCTATAAGCTTGATGGAATATGCTCAGCATGAGAAACAGGCACAAGAAACAGAGATCAGTGTAGGTGAGACTCGAGGACAGGGTGTTCAGTGGGACTAGCAGAGGGAGAAGAATGGATGATGGATAATCTCACTCATCTGAAATACAGAGATGAGATAAAGAAACAAATGGTACCAAACAAAGATAAACCTCCAGCCCTAGATAACAAACCTTCTTGAGGGACAGTGAGGGGAGAAGAGAAGAGGAAAGAAGATCACATGGGCACGAAATAGGAAGGCTGGTGTAGGTCTGTGGGTACACTGGTCATGGTGGGTGGTCGTGATTTTGTACATCAATACAGTAAACTTTAACTCTATTGTAACAGCCTAAAATATAGTGAAGGGAAAAACTTCATTATTTAAAAAATTAAAAATTAAATTTGTCATTTTTGAACATTCACTAAAAACAAGAGGACACCAGAAAGCACTGCTAGCTCCATTAACTAAATTTCATTCTACCTCTTCAAATGCCTAGCAGAAAGAAACTAGCACACAGGTACTTTTTTACTAAAGATTTTGAGGAGCAAATGACAGTATTTTACTAAAGTCTGTGGATAAAGAAATGAGTAAGTGATAACATTTGACTCCAGTTAGTTGGAGAGTGAATGAGTGGCTGATGGTGACAGGGCTAACACTGTGTCAGGTCGTGCTGAGGTCCTGTGAGCAAGCGAGTGAGCCCCATCAAGGCTGGAAGCCTGTGTGCTTCAGGACCCACGATCCTAGACGACAGGGACAATGCCTCACAGACCAATCCTTGAGTTCTCACTGATCAGGACTGTGGCTTGACTTCCCTGCTAGAGCCTCCAAGTGAAACCCGCTTGATTTTCCTGAGGCCTCCAGGGCTACTAAAAAGGAAATAAAAATAAGCAAAAAACCAGACACTCAGCTCCTTGGCCCTGTGCCCCTGAATCCATATCACTGTGCTAATCTAGTGAGTCAACTGAGCTCCACCCCCAAATCTTAGGCCGTTAAGGACCAGAGGAACTCAATAAATTATAATGTTTCTCTGAAAATCAGTCTTCAGAGAAGGCTTGAAAACGAGAAGATTTTATAGTAATCAGCTGTAATGGGGAGCAGAAGGGGGCCATCAGCGGGGGCGGTAGGATTGTGGATTTACATTGGATAATTTTGGGACCACAAGATTAGACTTATTTGGACTTAGATAAAGTCCTCTTCATTGTCTCTGTCCCACACTATAAAGACTATTTGAAAGGCCACCTCTGTGCCCCACAGTTACAGTTTAACCAGTCACCAAAGATAAGGGTATGATAGTGCCTATGAACTCTCAGGATTGCAGGAAGCAATGTCAGCTCAGTCCCCAGTGGGGCCACTTGGGAAACTTGTTTCCTGATTTTCCTCCAAGGGCTTCGGTAGAACTGATCTCAGTGTATTTATTCCAGTGAATGACTACAGAGTAGCCAGGGTGAATTTTGAAGAACAAGATTAAAAGGGCACTTGAACAGTCCTATTTGTCTCTTGTACAAGTCAAACTTGGGACTTTGCTTCACCTATGCCTCAGATGTTCTGCCACAACATTCATGGAAGAAGGTATTGTGTTTCAGGTTTCACCTGAAACTGTTTCCCTGGGAATGTGGCATCACATGGCTCTTGCACCCCCAGACAGGGATCCAGTCCTGTTCTAAGCCAAGCACCACCCTGAGGCGCGGAAACAGAGCTGGAGTGGGGAGGGTGCAGGCTGTGTTCACCAATAGCGGAGCCCACCCACCCCTGGGATCTAGCCACAGAAAAGTTAGAAAAAGAAAAAAAAACCTGTCAGAGCAAGACTCATTTGGATCAGGGGGAGGGAAAGCTGGGTTCAAGGACTGTGTGATGTCCAGTGCTGAAGAAGGGCAGACTTAGAGTAAGGGTGCCTGATTTTTGCTGTTCATTAACTTGAGACCCCGTGAGTTACTTATAACTCAGGAGTGCGAGACACGGCTTTGAGAACGATGATGCAGAACTCTTTGGAGACTGTGAGAACCTCTGCCATTCCCCAGAACTCTTAGGGGTGCTGGGTGGACAGCTCACTCACTGACTGATGGATGCACTGAGCCCCTGGCTCAGGGAGGTACAGGTCTTCCTCTCCAGAGGCGTTGGGTGTCCAGTTCTCAGATTCACTCTCAGGCTCTGACCCATGACACTCTCTCTGCACTGTTAGCTTCACATCGATCCACTGTCCTTAGCTGAAGCCAAGTTTGGGATATAAAGTTTTGGTCCTGGATCTAGTGAGGACTAAGGTACTTGCCTTCTTTAATCCCCTACAAACACTGCCATCAGGAAGCACAAAGCCTGGAGGACCGATAAGTATGGCCAACAAATCAAAACCGCCTAATGCCATTTGGCCACCCTCCCCCCCACAGACACAGATGTAGATATATGTTTCACATGCTAAATTATGATCACTGTCACCCTGTTGCTCATCGATTTGCTCGAGGGGCACCAGTAACATCTCCATTGTGAGACTTGTTACTATTTTTGGCATACCGAATACGCCATGGGTAGCTTGCCAGGCTTTGCTGTGTGGGTAGGATACTCTCGGTAGCTTGCTGGGCTCTCTGAGAGAGGTGGAAGAATCGAACCTGGGTTGGCCGCATGCAAGGCAAACGCCCTGCCCACTGTGCTATCACTCCAGACCATGCTAAATAATACCAGTAGATAAATGCTCAAGAAATAACTTGGTGAAATGTTTAAGAGTTAATGAACATGCTTTAATAGTTCAGCAAATTTGGCTTTTAAATGACATACTGTGAAGGCTCATTGAAATCAGTGTTTCCTGAAGAGGCTTCCCAAACTGCCCTCTGGAGGTGCCAGAATAACCCAAAGGGTGGTAGGAGCCATAAGTACAATTATACTTTCCATTATCTTTAAGGAGATAGGTTTCTTTAAGGACTCTGTCTTTTGTTTTTTTCTTTCTGAGAAGGGTAAGGGAATAAGTTTGAAATATGTTTGGGAACTTTATTTGGGATAAAGTTTATTCCAAATGTTTGGAAACTTCTGATTTGCTTGACTATAATCTTTTGTGAAACGGTGGAAGTAAAGAAATCTCCAAATAACTTAAATATTAAATAACTGATGGATTTGTTGGCTTAGGCCTGCTGCCACTGATTCTTTTTGTCCCCCAGAATTTTCAAAATGAATCTACACCAAACCTAGCATTGCATATACAGGGATAATAGATCTTTCTGGGTAGAAACATTTTGAAGTTTGCTTCTGATGAAGTAATGGTCAGAGAGTGGTATCCATAAATTCACTTAGTTTTGTGAGCCTCTTTATCTCCAACAGTCAGATGGCAGATCTTCCCAGGTCCCTAGTCTCAAGAATCTTATAATGTAGCATTTTCCTAAATGCTTAAAACGTCAGTCCTGTGAGACATTCATCTGGGTTATGTTCTCAGAAAGCTCTGGTGTCCCTGCAGCATGGGGGATGTGAGCCGAGTCCCAGTTTAGATAGTCATAATTTCAGGGCTGGGAGAGTCTAGCTTATGAGAAGGAACTGACAGTGTTTTCAAACGGACATCACTATAGGATCCTTTGGATTAGTTTATTTTATAGTATTATTGTTCCAGGTAATATAATTTTGAGTCTGTTGACCAGCTGATGTAGGCAGAAACAGTGCTCATGCTGTCTTATGCAACTATATTACTCATAAGTGAGGAGGCTTCCAGGCTTCCAGGCTGGAGCTTAGGAAACTATGACCCCTCCACATCGGTAGGCAGATGATGTCTCTGGAAACTCCAGGCTGAGCTGTTTGTTTTCTTCTGCTGTGGAGAATAGAATCCCCTTCACCTTAGGCAAGGGGATGGGTACCTGCTGTTCTCTCAAATCCCACTATGGTCCTAGCAAGATTGCTTCTCTATTTTGTCCTTTCCCATTTGCTTGGGTGATATCATTTTATTTGTCCTTCTAGCAGTTTAGCCAGGTCAAGAAACAGGAGAACAGTGGACAATTCTCTTTTAATATTTAGAAAACTTCCCAAGATAGTCCATGCTGTTTTGAATCAACATAGGACATTTGTAAGTCAATAAATCCCACTTTGAAAATGCCAGGAGTTTAGTTTCTGGTCAGCCACTAAGTGTTTCTGGGTAGTTTCACTTCAAACTTTGAAAAAGAAAACTGTTTAATAGTTAGATAAATATTCACTAACACAAGATTAAATTTGTCTTTATTAATTGAGGGAACCATTATTTTCTCTTGCCTCTGGGGACAGATACTCCATCCCTGCAACTGTTCAAATAAAACATAATAAGCTTTCTCTTGTGAATGGAAAATAAATCTCACTAGCACAGAGCTCACAGCCAGTGTGGGAGAATGTGTCTGGAAGGAAAGCTAAACGGAGGACAAGCAACAGCACAGTGAATTGAAGTAACAGCCTGACACTGTTACATAGAGCACTAGCTTGGAGAACTTCTGGGTGCTGGATGCTCCTCTCGGGACCTCTGCTGCTTTGTGCTTGGACTACATCCAGGTCAAGCTGAGTTCTTTGCAGGCGAAATTTTCATACCACACTTAGAGAAGGCGATCCAGAGAGAGTGAGGGCAAAGAGCTTCCATTGATGCAGACATACGTGGCGGCGCAGATTTGAATACATGTGGTGAAGGAGAGAGGAAGAAAGCTTGTGAGCAAAAAAAGAGCCAAGAACAGGAAATGCTGCCCTGAGAGAATGATTGCTGATTGCCGAACTAGACGAAGGCTGTGATTCAGGGCAGATGTGAGTCCTGACTCGAATCCAGTTTAGCCACAGTTTGGGGAGAGAAACAGAGGAAGGGAAACCTTGGTGTGTGCAGGCATGTGCTGGCACTCTTGACAGATGTGACACAACGGCAGACTGCACTGCGGTGAACAGACACAAACACTCTTCACTAAAAGGGAAGAAGTAGAGGGACTGAGAGATCGCCTGAAGCCACGTGATATATGCCAGAGTTGAGGTTTGAATCTAGAATCCACAGAATTGTAAACTGCTTGGTGTGGACACAACTTCCTAACTTTATCACCTTATCATAAAAAGTCACACAGGGACGTGAGCGATGTGGGAAGGGACAGGGATGCCCAGGTGTCTCTGAGAATGGGGCCTCACAAGTTAGTGGGTAGTGTAGCCCCAGGGACCCCATCGGTGGGTGCAGCTGGGCCAGGCAGAGCTGGTGTTTCTGTACTAGTGTGAGCAAGCGGAGACGGACTCAAGAGAACAAGCTGAGACCAGATTTCCCAGGGAACACTAAGTGCTAAGAACAAAAGGAAATGTGACACATGTCACCTGAGAAGGAAGAGCTATACTTTTAATTTCCCACTTCAGAAAATCAGGGAAGAAAGCTGAAAAAGAATTTCTGGTTTCAGGTAACAGGACACAGGAATTATTCTGTATTAAGTTCCACTTTCTCTGAGCCAACCAATTCCTCCAGGACTATATATGGATGAGGAGTGGCCTCTCTGCTTAATGCCACCAATCCCTAAAAAGTGACCTTATTTGAAGCAGGATTTTGCAGACCTAGTTTGTTAAAGACCTCAAAATGAAGAAGTAACCCCAGATTCAGGGGATGGCTAATGGATCTGTTGTTTCCTGAGAGAAAGGAAAGGATACTGTGGAGGCAGACAAAATGGGAAGGAGGCCATGTGAAGATGGAGGCAGAAGGTGAGGTGATGCATCCAGAGCCAAGAGATGCTTGGACCCACCAGGGCTGGAGAGACAGGATGGGGTCTTCCCCTCAGCCCTTCAGAAGAAACAAAGCCCTTACCACACCGCAGTTTTGAAGTTATGATCTACAGAACTGTGAGAATATGTTTCCTTGGTAGTAAGTCACCACGTTTGCATGACTTGTCATATCAAGCTCAGGAAGCACAAATGCTCATACACTGAAATAAGCATAAAGGCCCAGAATGGAGTTCAGCAGCAGAGGACAAACCTTACATATTCAAGGCCCTGAATCAGATCTCTGGCACTGTCCCAAAGATAAAAATAAGGAAGAAGCAGCATTTTCAGGAAGCCACGGTGTCAGGGCCATACTCCCTGACTCAGAACCATTGTCGAATGGTGAGGGTGTGATTCTGTGAGAGCTGCAGGTTATGATGGATGGAGAGGAAACATCTTCTCCACAGGTACCGGAAGCCCCTCTGGCTGTGACTGAGACACCGGCGCTGGATGACCTGGAACACACTGTGACTTGCTGCCATTTGAAAGCTGACTTTCTGGCTCAGAACTCATGTTAGGAGGGAAACCTATTGTGCCCAGTGAGCCAATTCTGTGTGCTCCATGTAGCTACTGGCCAAGCAGTCCCCACCTGGATTCATCTTCTTAGTTATCTTCTACATCTGCTGAGTATCGAGGGAGCACAGCCAAAGCATCAGTCTGAGTGACCTGGTGGGGCTGATGTTTCTGTCAACAAGGGGGAATCTAAGAAATTAACACCTGGACCCAGGTGGACTCTCCTGCCTTCTGACTTTGGCCCTGAAATGCCCCCAAACACCCTACCCCATTAGGAGAGAGGTGATGGGTCATGACGTCATCTCACTAGTGTGTTACATCCCATGGAGGAAAAATAGATTCATTGTCAGAGGAAGTCAGAATTTCACAAGTTGAGTGGCAAGCACAGTAAACAGTCGCAAACTTCAGCTGAGTAGGAAATTCCACCTGAGGAGGAGCTGCTCAATGCCAGAGGTTCTCTGTCCCTGTCTGTGTGCAGGGGGTCACCCAGCCTCTGTCTCTCTTAGGATCCCTCCTATTGATAGGAATGTGAGGAACACCATCCAAGCCAAAAAAGTCTCTGCTCATCAATCAACTCTCCAGCCCCGCACTTACACAGCACCTGCCGTGGGCCTCTTCCCATTTCCTCTTGCTGACCTGCTCCTTCTTAAATCCTGATTGAGCATAAATTGCTTTTTCTTTTCTACAGTCATTATGGTCATCAACAAAAGAATATCAGAAAAATAAGAACTTAGAGAACTGAATCCCAATAAAGAAAACCTTTGTTTACTTGCAGCTGAATGAGTAGATTTTCAATGGAGACTGGGACAGACATAGATTTGCTGCAAAAGATGACAAGTTAAATGTAATCCAAAGGGCAGGCTGTGAGCATGCACGCAAGTATTTGTAACACACACCCTTGGGAAGCTCTTAGTGATCCCTGGAAAAAGCTCCAATCGCTGGCTTTCCACTCGATTTTCCTTCCTCCCTCAAACTTCCATCTGAGCACTCTCATTATCAAAGAGATGGCTCCATTGGGTGTGACTGCATGTCCTGCCTTCCGAGCGCCCTCATAACTTACCTTTGCAATCTGGACACACCAGTTGAGCAGGTGCTGGGAGCCAATATTGTCCTTATGCTCACGAACGTAGTCCAGGAGGCAGCCGAAGGGCATCAGCTGTGTGATGAGCTGGACGGTGGAGGTCAGGCAGATGCCCAGCAGACGGCACACATGGGGGTTGTCCACACTGGCCATGACATAGGCCTCCTGTAGGAAAAGGGCAGTGGATGCATCAGGGAGGCTCTCCATGGACCCTTTCCCCAAATGAAAAGGCCAGAATGTAACGTGATTTGGGTCTCATAGCTCAAACCATATCAAAGGTTCAAAAGTTGTCCCCGTGGATGCAAAGCAGACTGGGAAGCATCTGCGGTGATGCCCTGCCTGATGGCTACTATATCTGTGAAAAATATGGGACTATTTCTGGAGATGACCCCCGGGGTTTCACGCAGTAAAAGACCCCAAAGATGCAGGCTCTGGTGCTAGATGACTTGCTGGATGACCCCCCTCCAAGGTGTGCTCCGAGGTGGTTCATTTCCCACCCCTCTCTCTCCTCTCACATTGCCATAAATAAAACAATCAACTTAAAAGGAAAAGAGGGCTACAGATGCCCAGTGCCGACTTTTAGGGGTGATCTGCATCCAGACAGGAAATCACCCTAGAACTGTGGGTGGGCAGGGCTGCAGGGTGGGCCTGGTGGGTAGGGCAGACTCACCTAAGTGGGTAGTATTTGCTCCTGATTGTGGAGCATGGGCAACAGAATGCAGTCCACTAGGTGAATGGGCGACTGGGGGCGGGGGGCAGGGAGGGCAGGAGGCATGCATCCTGCCAGTGGGGCAGCTTCCAGCCTGGAAATGACAGAGGGGACCTAACCTACTGTGACTGGCTCTGACCGCTGCCCTCATCTGAGACAAGCCCCAGCTGCTTCTGCTTCAGTTCCTTCCTTGACAGGAAACCTTCACCACTCAGCAAAAGGCACCATTTTCTTCCCTCGCAGGGGAGCCTTATCTTCTGAGGTCCCAGAAGCAGACTTGGTTCTAGCCCTTCTGATCTTCTTGGGCTGACAAAGAGGATCTTATACACCACTGTGATCTTATTCACACAGGGGTACTGTTTGCCTAAGAATTAGACATTTCTCCATTTCCACACAATTTTTTTCCGTTAAAGTATGAAGACAGATGAGAGGTAACAGAGGGGTCAGCCTTAAGCACATCTGTGGTGTGGAGGTATGTTTTAGGTATACACATGTACATATATGGCATATGTATAGATATAAGATGAATCCAGACCCGACAATACCACAAGCATGAGATCTAAAGTACAACACCCAAACTTAGAAATGTGCCTGACAAAGAGGCAGGTTGCAGGGTGAGAAAGAAACTGGGACATTGGTCACCAGGAGGAGAGCGACACTAGTATTAAGGTACTGGATCACTAGTTTTCAGGAATGGGTTCCAAGATACTCAGCTATAAGTAACAATGTAAATCACAGGGCCTTAATTTTAGTAAAAAATATTTAAAAAATTACAAAGTGTAGGGGATTCTTGTTTCCATGCAAACACATGACAGGGGTTGAGCGTGAAAGCCTAGAGGCTCCTTTCACATCTGTCCACTTTGGTGGCTGCAGCCTGGATTTTGGACTCTGGGAGGAGTGTCAGAGTGCTAGTGAGCCCCTGGGCCAGTGGGGCCACAGGGGACAGGAACAGGGGTCTGAATCCCCGGGTCACATTTCTGACCTTAGCCTTCCCTTGGCCTTCATGTGCAGGAACCACTGGCCTTGAGCTCCTCTCCCTCCCCAGGGTGTGTATCTCACTCTCTCTTCCACCCCCTCCCTCCTCTTCCCAGCCCCCCACCCCCACCCCAGGTCCTGGGGGCCTCCTCACTCTCCTGGCATTGTATAGCCATTCCTGGGAAGATGTGGAGTCAGCACAGCTTGGAAACTTGCTTAGGATGCAAATTCTTGGAACCCACTCAAGCTAGTGTGAGGTCCAGGGAGGCCAGACTGTGTGCACCCACCCCCGGGGGTGCCCTGGATGCTGGCCCGTGACCTGCACGGAAACATCTGCATGACTCAGAGACTTGTGCCTCCCACTGGGCTCTAGGGAAGGACTATACTTGCCGCTGCCCTGGTACTCTGATCTGCGCTGCCTCAGTTTCTCCACATTCATCACTGCTGTCTCTGCTATGGTGGCCAGTGCTCTGGAGAAGGTGGTGGAGAGGCTGGGGGTATCATCCTGGGGGTGCCTGATGAAGACCTGGACACATTGCTGCCTCAGACAGCTCAAGACTCAGAAGCAATGAACAAAACAGTTCTGAGTATTTGTTGTCTAGCCTGGATACTTCCTGAGTGGCTAAGCTTTCTACTGTCAAGGAGATTTGGTGTTTCCTCTACTTTCATATCATGAACATACTATTAAAGAGCAGAGAGTAAAGTTCATCTTTGCAGATTCTTCCCTTTGCATGGGACTTCTTATGAAAAGGTTAGAGCCAGACAGGCCCGTAGGAAATGGCCATTGCTGGTTAGCAGAGGAAACTTGGGCCCAGTGTCCAGGACCCCCTTGGTCCCGAGTGGGGGTCTAGCTGGGTCTTCTTACCTTGGGCTACTGCTTCTGCAACCTACCCCAGCTCACACTGTGACAGCTCACCTTGCACCAGGTTAACGGTGGGAAACATGCACCGCACAGATATAAAACTATTCTTGCATTCTCCTTCCACCGCCTTCCCTAAATTTAGACTTAAAAGTCTATGGAAAACTTAACAAGCCACACGATTGCCAGAGAAGCACAAAGCAGGTCTCTCTCAAAGTCTGGGAAACCGTACAATCATAACACCGAAGCAATCCCTTGGCTGAGGCTATTTTCCCAAGATCTGGTTAAGATCTGGAAACACATTGTATTCATTTCAGAGGGGAGAAAAAAAATCTGAAAATTGGAGCAGTGTGAGCAGCCCAGCTGTCGTGGGGCACAGAGGAGCTGACCTGGAACTGGGAACGGAGACCCGGGGAGCAGAGTGAGGTGTGGGTCTGGCCACACAGAGCCTGGAAACCCGCCAGGCCCACGATCTGTTAAGGCCTGATAGAACAGAGAACTAGGCCATCACTTCTGTCCCACGACTGTGACAATGGGGATGCTGTAGGTCATGTGTCCCTTTGTGTTTATCTTGGCATCTCAAAGGAACACTGTGCCTGTGACAAGCACGCTTGGCATTTCTTGATGGCTCCGAATGAGCCATCCAGTCTGAAGGCAGACCCAAGCTAGAGACCCCACTGGCAATGTCTGAGTCATATGTCAGGGTTGTCTTTGAGGTTCTGGAGGTCTTGGAAATCTAGTTATTGGTCCCAACCAACAATATGTTTTTTGGCACATTACTTCTTGCCTGTCTTCAAATCTGTGAATATTTTATGTTAAGAAAATTGGAAGAAAGGAATTTCAGTAGATTTCCCACCTCCCTGCCACTTCATTTCTCAATATATTTTACGTATTTTTTAGGAGAGGCACAATCCTTAAGGTTAAAGGGTAGATCAGAGGACTTGCTCAACAATGTATGCTTTGCATGCAAGAGGCATTAGTTGATACCCTGCACCACACTGGCCTCCAAGCTCTACCATGAGTGACCCCAAAGCATAGCAGGAGCTCCCAAACACTGCAGGGTGTGGCCCCCAAACAAACAAACAAACACAAAGTAGGTATTTCTACACTTTTAGAACTTTCCAGGTTAAACAGGCCACAAGGAGTAACTCAAAGCAGAGCCTCCCAGGAGAACCCTGCACAGCTCACACCCGGCCCAGCAGGGAGTAGTGCATCTGGTTACTGGAATGATACACATGTTAATTGAGCTCCAGTTGACAATAGCCTTAGAACAGATGGCTTTGCTTCCTTCAGGAGCCTCTTCCTGACTTATGCTTGGTGTTCTGGGAAGTTCAGGACGGTTTCCTATCTGATTAGAAGGCAAAAAGAAAGAGAAAGATGAGGAGGTGAGGGGTCAGGAAATGAAGATAAAAGTAATTCAGGAATAAAAAGAGAGGAGAGACAAAATAGGGGAGTTCAACAGTCTTCCCCAACATTCCTCTTCCACCCATGAAAAACTATATTACTTCTACATTTTGAAATCTTAGGCACTCTGTTCAGTAAAACCCACCTTCTTTCTAATGCCAAACCAGTCTTCAAAATTGCCTTTTACTCTGCACTATAAATATTGCTGAAATTCACAGGCAATGTTGAGTTGTGAAGGTTATTAGAAGGTCTCAGTGGAAATGAAAAATGAATTAAAGAAGCTAATTATGCTAAAACAATTTTCTTTTTTAATGGCTGTAAATGAAGAGACTTCACAAGTCAGTCACTCCTATAAATATCGAAGTTCTGTTAATAGGGGTTGACATTATGTTAGTAGGACTTCACATTAATTCACAAACCATTGACATGAGAGATAATTTTGCTTGATAGGTATATCATCCCTGGGCGAGACTGCCCACCACACAGGGTTAACACACTGTTTTTCTTTAGAGCTGCATCAGACTTGGATCACTCACCACTGCAAGAGGTGGGGAAGGCTACCTGGAGGTAAAAATGGGACAAGTGTTTGCCAGCAGGAAGCAGTGTGTCTGAATGCGTTGGGAGGCCAACATCTACTCTGCCTACTAGTGATCTTCTGGGAAAAGCACAAGAGCAGGAACTATTCTACCTGGGTTTTGCTTTTTGTGGATGTAAGAGGAAATAAGTTTTATAGATTCTGGAGTGTGAAGTTACTAATTTTGTTTTCCATGACTTTTTTCCTAGGCCACTGATGAATTCTCCAACTCCTGTTGCTGGCTCTGCCTGGGACAAGAGAAGAAATTGCTCTGCATCCACAGAGCTGGTGCTGGAAGTGATGGGAAGTGGGGAGCTATCTGTCTGTCTGTGGACTTTTTGCTAAGCATCTACTCTAATCGGGCTCTGCCAAATTCCAGGATGGGCCTCTTTCCAGACACTAGCTTTCTAAGAGTTTAGCCCTTGTGAGATAATGAGGGTCTGGTCTAGAAATAGTAGATAGTTCAATAAAAGCAAACCACAACAGCTAATTAGAGAGAGAGAACAGAAGGGAATGCCCTGCCACAGTGGCAGGGTGGGGTGGGGGGAGATGGGACTGGGGAGGGTGGGAGGGATGCTGGGTTTACTGGTGGTGGAGAATGGGCACTGGTGAAGGGATGGGTTCCCGAACTTTGTATGAGGGAAGTATAAGCACAAAAGTGTATAAATCTGTAACTGTACCCTCACGGTGATTCACTAATTCAAAATAAATAAATTTAAAAAAGTAAACAAAACAACTATCTGGGACAATGAAAACAATTCAGAAAAATTATGGATCAAACATCAGACAATAATATTTTGATTATTTGGGAAGAAAGCCCAGTGGTGGGCAGTACTTGATAGAGTGAGCATCATACTGTGAATTCGAGCATTTTTTATAAGTCATTCCAATTTCAAGAGAATTTAGAGGAGGAAAATGAAGCTCCAGTTCAACCATCCTGCATTCTGCTGTGTACCTCCACCAACTCTACTTCTGACCCTTGTAGGGACTGACTCCTTTAGAGAGCTCTTTGGGTGTAAACTATAAAAGAGATACCCTAGTGTAGGATAACACTAGGTTTGTCCTCTTAGCCTTGCCACAGAGAACTTAGTTTACCTTAAAGCAATGTCCTTTCTGTATGGACACAGGAAGACAGTTAAGATTATGCTTTGTAACTTGGGAGCTAATTGACTCCAATAATATTTATTCCTGGGCATCTGCTTTCTCGACTTAGTTGCCCTTAGTTCCTAGCATCCCAAAAGCAAGGTCCTGATAAGGGACAGAATGGACCCAGGGCAAGCTATGAGCTACCCTGGTATTGAAATGGGCCAGGCCAAAGTGCCACAATACTCAACTATAAGTTGAGAGCATGGCCATAGACAAATGCTGTCATGATCCAAAGAGTAATGACAAGACTAGGACCCTGCTGGGGTTAGGAAGACTAACCTGGCCTAAGGACTGTGGTCTGGAATATATAGTGAATGTCCTCAGAAAGAACCAAACTTTAAGTTTGATATATCTCTTACTGTGCTCATACAGAATGACATTGCTAAAAATATTAGAAGTAGATTTACTATAACAACTTAAGTGGATTACTAGCTGAGGAAAGAAGAAAGCGACACACCCTGGATGGGATCCTGCCCTTAAACTGATCTCATATTAATCTGGAGTAATCTCCTTAGATGAGATTTTGTCAATTTCCTGAAGGAGTGGTCTTACCCCTCTTTGTTGCTTTGTTAATGTTAAACCCACCTTTGTGTCACCACCCTATGTGATTGCTATAAAAACTAAGACTGTGAGAGAAGAAGAGAGAGAAGACACAGAAGAAGGAAGACACAGAAGCAAGAGAGAAGACACAGAAGCAGGGAGAAGACACAGAAGCAGAGTACAGAGCAAAAGAGAATCATCGGAGCCAGAAGCAGGGGAAAGAAAGAGCACAAAGTGAGTGAGAATAAGAATCAGAGTCAGAGTGAGAGTCAGAAGTAAGAGCAAGTGAGAATCCAAAGACTGAGGCAGAAGGGCTCCAGAGAGAGAGAGATCGGAAGAAGAGAGATTGGAAGAGACTAGACTAGAGACTACAGAAACAGAGGCAGAGACAGAGAGACAGACAGAAGAGAGCATAGTGGCACACACAGAAGCGGAGCACAAAGGAGGAGCCATCCCTATCCAGTCCATACACAGCGGCTCGAGAGCACCAAACATGAGCAGTGAGAGAGAGAAAGAGAGAGAGAGCTGCCCCAAGTGCCCGTGAACACATACACATATCACTTTTCCCACATGCGCGCTTTTATATTTTTCACACCCTAGAACGTAGCAGACATGATGGGAAGGCAGCATAAAGGCTTCCCAAGCTTAAGGGGAGGAGACAACAGTTGTAAAGGCCCTACCCGGATGGACCTTCTCTGCAGCCTCTCAGATGAAACTGATTTAGGGACAGTGTCTCTACTGAGAGCTTGATGAGGTTAAGAAAATGTAAGAAGGTATAAAAGTGGAAATGATGAAATTAAAAGTGACAACTGAAGAGTATGGTAGGTGCATAAGAAAACTAAGTGGAAAGTCTCAGTAGCCTAGTAACAACAGCTGAGGAAAAGATCTGAGTTCCATAACACTCCCCTATCGCTGTCAACTAGGAAACCTCTAGAAAACAATAGAAGATGGACAAAAAGTTTGAAAGTTGTACACCTGAGAACTACAGAACAAGTTCAAGATTAGAAATATAGGAATTGCCAGAGGTCCCCAAATAACAAGAAGGGGCGGTCAGGGAAGAATGGCTAGTCAAAAAGATCATGACTGAGAATTTCACAAGCTGAGTAGTGCACATATCTGAAGGGTCTCAGCCCAAACAGACCCAAATAAAAATACACTAAGACAATTGTGATCATAATGAAAAAATCCAAAAACAGAGACAGAATATTAAAATCAGCAAAATCAAAGAAGGAAACCGCATTAAGAAGGTCTTCCTTAAGAGTCACAGCAGACCTATGACTCTATCAAATAAGACTCTACAGAAGAGAATGTGAAAAAAGAAGAAAATTCAATGACATAAACACCTCTTTGAGAATACTCTATCCAGCTGAATTAACATTCATCTTTGAAGGAAGTATACAAAGCTTTAGGACAGGCAATAACAAAAACTTTGTAACTTTGAAACCAGCTGTTCAGGAAGCATTAAAGTGTCTTTTGTAAAAGACAAGACAAACTCCACAATCAGGAATATCTTCTACAAGAGGAGGGTTATACATCCCTTTATCTCAATGATCTTAGTAAATACAGGTGGCCTAAATTCATAATCAAGAGATTCAGAGTGGCAGGATGGATCAGAAAACAGAACCCCAAATTCTGCTGCCTCCAAGAGTGATATGTGAACAGTCAAGGCAAATACAGGCTCAAAAAATCAAAGACTGGAAAACAAATAGGAAGATAATTGCCTTAAAAAGGCTGGAGTGGGATACTTATATTAGACAACATAAATTTAAAAAGTCAATAAGGGACAAAGATTGTCATTTCATAATAACTAAGGAATCAATATATCACTGCTAAACATACATGTACCTAGTGATGGTCAACAAAATATTTAAAACAATTACTAATAGACATGAAGAAAGACACTGACAGCAGCACAGTAGTAGGAGGGGACTTTAACTCCCCCCATCACTGTCAAATAAGTAAACTAGGTACAAACACAAGAAAAACACTGTCTTTGAAGAAATAAATGGAAGAGATGCACTTAGGAGACATACATATGCATTTATGTATCTCTATATGTGTATATATGTGTATATGTAGATATAGATAGGTAAATAGATAGATATGTATCTCTTCATCCCCAAAAGTTGAGTATGTATTCTCCAGAACATGGCACTTTGCCCAAAGACACATCAGAAAATGGATCACAAAACATACTTGCAAGAAATCAAGACAGAAGTCCTATCAAGTATCCTCTCTGACCACTAAGCTTTGAAAAATAAAAATTATTTGTTAAACATAAAATAGAAATGGTAAAACGGCTCAGCACTTGAAGTTAAAATAACTCACTACTAAACAAATGGTAAGTCAAAGAGAAAATCAAAAGATTCCTGGGAACAAATAAGAATGGAGACCCAGGATTCCAGAACATATGGGACACAGCAAAAGTGGTGGTAAGACAAAAGTTCATAGCAATGTAAGTATTCATTGGGAAGTAAGAAAGATCCCCAAGGAATAACCTAATAGCAGAGATTAAGAAGATAGAAAAAAAATCGACAAAGGGAGCCCAAAGTAATCAGAAAAAAAAAAAAAGGAGCATTCAGGAAAGAACCAGCCTTCATTGCACTGTAACTGAACAGTATTTGTAACCAGAAGAAAAATGAAATGAACTATGTTAGACAGGAAAATACCTGAAATTAAATAATGGTCAAAACTATATAAATTCATGAGTATAGTAAAACCACTGAGCTGTATCTACTGTATGGGGTAATTTTTGTGGAATCTAAATTCTATCTTGAAGAAAATCAGAGTACACTCTAAAATGGCATGCTCTCCCATCGATACTGAAGCTCCTTCTCTCTATGAAAAGAATACTAGAATGCCTTCTTGGAAGGAATCGAGTGGAATTGTATGAAAATATGCAGGGATGTTTAAAATGCAAACAACACCCAAAGAAGTTTCCTAACAACTAGTCGACCGTGACGTGATTCTGATGAAGCCTCGCCCAGACAGACGACACACCCAAGCCCTCATCCATCAGGGACATTCCACTCTGCACACTTCAAAACTAATCAAGCACAGGATGACACACGGAAGGCTTGGGCACTCCTGTCATGATATTATACTATAAAAGCCCTAATAAAAAAGACTACAAAGATAGCTCTTAGAAATACTATACTCATAGGTAAAATGGTAGCATTATAGCACTGTCATCCTGTTCTTCATTGATTTGCTTGAGTGGGCACCAGTAATGTCTCCATTGTGAGACTTGTTGTTACTGTATTTGGCATACTGAATACTCCACATGTAGCTTGCCAGGCTCTGTCATGCAGGCGAGATACTCTTGGTAGCTTGCCGGTCTCTCTGAGAGGGATGGAGGAATCGAACCCGGGTCGGCTGCATGCAAGGCAAATGCCCTACCCGCTGTGCTATCACTGAGGTCCAGGTAAAATGGTAGGCTACGAAATCAATATATAGAAATTCATGGCATGCCTATATGCAAACAATAAAAATAGGAGGGAAATTAAAATGTCATTTATAATTGTACTTCAAAAATTAAGTGCAATGATGCAGGTCAAAACAACAATGAGATATAACCTCACACCACAGAGACTTGCCCACATCCAAAAGAACAAAAGCAACCGATGTTGCCATGTGGGGAGAAAGGAACTTTCCTTCTCTGCTGGTGGGAATGCTGACTGGTTCAGCCATTTTGGAAAACAATATGGACGATTCTCAAAAGATTAAAAATTGAACTCCCATTTGACCCAGCAATACCACTCTATATCTGGAGATGCAAAGAAGTATAGTAGAAATGATATCTGCACTTGTGTGTTCATTGCAGCACTGTTTACAATAGCCAGAATCTGGAAAAAACCCGAGTGCCTGAGAACAGATGACTGGCTAAAGAAACTCTGGTACATCTACATAATGCAATACTATGCAGCTGTTAGAAAAAATGAAGTCATGAAATTCGCATATAGATGGGTCAACATGGAAAGTATCCTGTTAAGCGAAATGAGCCAGAAAGAGAGGGACCTACATAGAAAAATTGCACTCATTTGTGGAATTCCATTTGTAGAAAGTAAGAGAATGGGAGACCAACACCCAAGATTATTAAAGATAAGTACTGGGAGAATTACTCCATAGCTTAGAAGCTGGTCTCACATACTGAGGGAAAAGGCAGTTCAGTTAGAGAAGGAATCACCAAGTAAGTGGTGCTAGGAGGATCCGCCTGGGATGGGAGATGCATCCTGAAAGCAGACTATAGACCGAACATGATGGCCACTTAATACTTATATTGCAAACCACAACACCCAAAAGGACAGAGAGAAAAAGGGAATGCCTTGCCACAGAGGTGGGGTAGGGGTAGGGGGAACAGGGTGGGGATGGTGGGAGGGATGCTGGGACCATTGGTGGTGGAAAACAGGCACTAGTGGAGGGATGGATACTTGACCATTGTATGGCTGAAATGTAAGCACGAAGTTTGTAAGTCTGTAACTGCACCTCACGGTAATTCACTAACCAAAAAAATATTAAAAATTAAAAAAAATTGAGTGCCTGGGAATCAGATTGACAAAAGAGATGAAAGACTTATATGAAGAAAAGTCTAGATCTCTACTAAAAAAATAAAAGAAGACACAATAAAACAGAAACACATCTCGTGTTCATGGATTGAAAGTATCAATATTGTCAAAATGGCAATTTCACCAGAAGCAATATATAGATTCAATACAATTCCTATATAAAGATCCATGACTTTTATACCAAATACTATTGAAAATAATACGGAGAAATAAATCTCCCCTTGAAAATCCAAGCAATCCTTACATACAACTGGCCTGAGTTTGCACCCCAGGACCTTATGGTTCTCCATTAGGAATGACCCCTGAGTGCACTGTTAATGTTGCCCAAAACGAACAAAAAAGACAAATTTATACAATTGACTGCCACATGGCTGGATCTGGAGCATCATGCTGAGTGAAGTTAGCCAGAGGAGAAAATTAGAAATAGAATGATCTCTCTCATATACGGGGCATAAAGAGGCACAGCACTGACAAATGCCCAAAGCAGAAGAACCTGAGCAGTGACCTACAAAGCCGAGCTCTCCGTGGGGGGCGGGGGGCGGGGAGCGGTGATGGAGAGAGCCCAACATTTCCCAAGCAGTGTTGGGATGCTGCGTCCATGAGACTCTAACAGTAACAGTATTGTAAATCATGGTGAAGTGAGCAAATTTCTTTATGTTGTTTTTCCCTCGTCCAAAGAATGTGGTACACAATACTGACATCAGAGGTTTGCCATTCACTGCCCAGTGTGTGTGGCTTCTGTACCTAATCCTTCCAATACAGAAGCCATTGTAAGTATAAGAGAAAGTCTGTGAAGGAACTAAATTATAGCTAGATGGAAAGTGAACATTTAAAATGTGATGAAAAGGTCTAAAACAATAATGTGCCAGCAGCCACCAGAAGGGGTTGTGACGTGTAGGCCTGTGATGACCAGAGAGAATAGTGAACTCACATCCATAATCTCCTTGTTGGCTTTGGGAGATGTGGCTTCTCTTAGTTCCTTGATAGCCACAGGGATTTTCACCTTCTCACCTTCTGGGATCCAGAGTCCCTAGGAGAGACACAGGGCACACATTAATGGGCACACCCACCCCCTGCCTTCCCCTGAGCTGGATGGACTCTGCAGGTGACATCACCCCACAGGCTGGGCTGTGGACAAGGAGCCAGGGGAATGCTCTGCCTTCACCATCGTGGGGGATAGGCCTCATTTCAGCTGCTCCTTAGCTAGCTTGCCTGGGAGTCAGAGAAGTCAGGTAAAAAGCTCCAAACTCCCACCATAGGGCTTGCGGCTACTGTGGGCCATTCTGTCGAGTCCCCAGAAAATGGGCTAGGGCCTAACTGTGATCAGACTTGCTCAAAGGCCTGCAGAGGATGGAGAAAAGGAGGCTCTGTAAGTGCAGCTTTATCTGGGGCGTGTCACCAAGTGGCAGGCTCTGCCTTCAGTCACCTTCTGCAGGCAGGCATGGCCATCCGCAGAAATGCACATGTGTGTACCTCACAGGAACATGGAGTTGTCATACAATTATGTAAGATTTCTTCTTGACAGTTTTGGGAAATGTCATGCTCAGAGCTGAGGCCTCACCTTGTACACTGTGCCAAACGCCCCAGAGCCCAGGACTTTGAGCTTTTTGAATTCAGTTTCCTTTAAGATCCTCAAGAGAGCTTGATTGGGGGCTTGTCCACTGGGCGTCAGGGGCTCAACCAGCTGAAAGACAAGGAAGAAATGAATGGGGTTCCTCATTCCAGTTTGGGGCTACTGGGGGCAGGGTGTGATAAGGGAAAGACTGGATGTTCCCTCAGGCATGCGGGTGCATGTAACATGTCCAGACAAACCAAGGGGTACATACAACTGCCATGCTCCTTCAAAAGGAGAAAGAAACTTTCATCAAAGAATGAGAAAGGACACACAAATGTGCTCCCACTGAACAGTCACATTTCTACTAACTAATTTTGCTTCTCTTTCCAGGAAAAAACAGCTGGATAAGGAGAAATCAATAGGAACTTTTTTTTTAAGGAACGTTTTCATTATGGTATAATTTGAACAGCCTTTGGCACCTACAGCACACAAGTCTCATGTCCTGAGCTTCCCCAGGACACTGACCCGGGGCTGTGCATGGCCCAGGTCCCAGCTGGACGTGCTGGTGTTGGTGAAACACCTCAGGAGTAGTCACAGTGCAGGGGCCAGAGAAACAGTCTAGTGGCTAGGGAGTTTGCCTTGCACAGGCTCAATCTTTGCCATCCCACATGGTCCCTTGAACCCCCCAAGGAATGATCCCTGGGTGCAGAGCCAGGAATAAACCCAAAGCACCAGTGGGTGTGGCCCTAAACCAAAACCAAAGCAAAGCAAATCTCAAACAGTCATAGTCATAGTGTGGACAGAGGCATTTTCTAAATAACATCCTCACAGGCATTCCTGGTCCACTTACCGCCCCAGTGGTCTTCCATGCATGTCCACAGAAAGCACACCTTACCGTATATACCTACAAGTGACGCACCTGGGAAACACATCAGGGCACAGGGAGACTGAGACAGAACTGCCCCTGACAATCAACAAGTGGAGATCTTTCCCATCACAATGGCTACAGGGCAGTGACACAACGGCATGTCTAAAACAGATGAGTTCAAAGACAAGTCTCCGAGGCCAGTCCTGCTCCTATTCTGGGCAGTGAGGGGTCCTGGGACACGGGGCCAAGGGCATTCACCTCTCTTTCTTGGAGCAGTCTCCGCAGTGTGCGCTTCCGGACAATGTGACGTCTGCGCAGAAACAGGCCAACAGCAAGGGCGACCACCAGGAGCAGCAGGAGCCCCCCCACTATCCCAGTGGCGATGGACGGGATCCCGGGCCTGAGTAAGAGGCACACAGTGAGGTTTGTGGGGAAGTTTCATTACATTGGCACTTCAGAAATTCCTGACTGATCCACAGACACCATTTAAAATCATTTCCCAAAGAAGAGCACTCTGAACCCAAAATTTTAGGTGATTTCCAATTTTCCCAAGTATAAGCCTCCTCTTTCCTCCATGTCTTTTTCCTCCATTTTAAAAACTGCATCATGTTAAACAAAATAAGTCAGAGGGAGAACAAATACTAGATGAGTTCACTCATCTATTGAATAACAGAGAGACAAAACAAGTGAAGTGACAGTATTTTGTAAACCAATCCAATTCCCAGGTCTTGGATGACAAAATTTATAAACAGAACTGGAGAGATAGTGCAGTGGGTAGTGTGCCTGCCTTATACACTGCTGACCCAGGTTTGATTCCTGACATCGTATATGGTCTCCCAAGAACCATCAAGAGTGATGAGTGCAGAGCCAGGAGTAACCCTTGAGCACTGCCAGATGTGGCCTTTTAAATAAAAAAAAATTACAACCACACAGTGGGGGGAAAGGGATAAAGGTTGGACAAAAAGACAGGGATGGAGGATCTTGGGCACTTTGGTGGTAGTCACAAATATGTCAATACTGTTAACTTAAACACCAAGTATATAAAACTGAGGCGTCATGTAGACCACAGTATGATTATTGTATTTTAATGGGCCGGAGCGATAGCACAGCGGGTAGGGCGTTTGCCTTGCACGCAGCCGACCCGGGTTCGATCCCCGGCATCCCATATAGTCCCCCAAGCACTGCCAGGAGTAATTCCTGAGTGCAAAGCCAGGAGTAACCCCTGAGCATCGCTGGGTGTGACCCAAAAAGAAAAAAAAAAGTATGCTTATTGAAACACACAATCCAACAAGTGACTTGAATTTCATTAATGCTCTCTTCTTCCTTGCTGAGGTCTCACACATTGGGGCTACCAGGATTTCACCTGGTGCATGAAACAGTACAAAGATTAAGCTTGTGGTCTCATGCTTACCCTGGGTTACACCTCTGGTGAAGGACCCTCACTAGCATTGAAAATCCTCCTCGTGGGAGTGGAAGAAGGAAGGGGTGTCCTTGACTTTGAAGATAGGCCCATGACTGTATAATGTTTTATGAAAGTCTACTGACATCAAGAGCAGGGCTGTCAGAGATGAGTGAGTCACCCAGCACCCCCCAAACCACTCCTGCAGAAATGCATTGGATTTCAAAGAGACTGAAACACAAGACTCAGGTGTTGAAGCCCCTTGGGGGAAGAATTGTCAGAATTGGTGGATTGTGAATCTGCAAAACCTGATTTTGTTCATTAAAAAGAATGACACTGGGCACTTTGTCAAGAAGACATGCAATAGAAATTAATCCGGTTCAAAGCAAACACTTTAATTGTGTTAAGGCTCCGCAGGGAAGAGGAAATTCAGATTTTATGGAAAGGAGAAATGAGCATGAGGAGAGAGCTCAGTGGACTGCTGTGCATGCAGACAGTAAAGATTCATTCCCCAGTCCTAAGAATTGAACTGGAAATAGTTCCCAAGGACTGCTGGATATCACCTGCAACCTGGAAAAAAATTCTCTAGTTAAATTAAAAAAATAAAATTAAGGTAGGAATGTGAAAGCATATGCTATGTAACATAAAAATAATTGTAAGTAATACACACAAACATAGACACACATCCACCAACGTGCTATTCACAAGCATCTATTATTTCACCTGAGCTTCTGGAAAGCTTGATGTTTTCAGGGAGAAATTTTAATCAGTATCAAAGATTAATTAGAACCATTTGCACATAATACACAGTACATTGGACTTAAACATTTCTTCTTCTTCTTCTTCTTCTTCTTCTTCTTCTTCTTCTTCTTCTTCTTCTTCTTCTTCTTCTCCTTCTCCTTCTCCTTCTCCTTCTCCTTCTCCTTCTCCTCCTCCTCCTCCTCCTCCTCCTCCTCCTCCTCCTCCTCCTCCTCCTCCTCCTCCTCCTCCTCCTCCTCCTCCTCCTCCTCCTCCTCCTCCTCCTCCTCCTCCTCCTCCTCCTCCTCCTTCTTCTTCTTCTTCTTCTTCTTCTTCTTCTTCTTCTTTTTTTTTTTTTTTGCTTTTCGGGTCACACCCGGTGATGCACAGGAGTCACTCCTGGCTCTGCACTCAGGAATTACCCCTGGCGGTGCTCAGGGGACTATATGGGATGCTGGGAATCGAACCTGGGTCAGCCGTGTGCAAGGCAAATGCACTACCCGCTGTGCTATCACTCCAGCCCCAGCCTTACACACTTCTTATGAGGGTCAAATGGACTTCATGACAGTGGTATCTACAACACTTCTTAGTGAGCCAAAAATCATCTCCGGCATTATTCCTTTTCCTTAACCAAAACAGAATGAATTAATGTGGGTTTTACTGTCTTGAAAGAAACATCAGAAAGAATAAGTAACAGGAATGTGTGTTCTGTGAGGAGCTGCACTGGATATATGGGCATGGGCTGGACAACCTCATTGCCAATAAGGTGACTGCAATGTGAAGATAAGACTCATTTTGTTGGTGTCCTTGCAGTCTCGGGGCAGAGGTGGGAAGCAAAGGACAGTTTTATCTCAGAGAAACTTCCTTCTCTATCTTTAATGCCTCACAGAAAGTAGGAGAAAGCCGTGATCATAGCTCATTTGGGGCAGAAGGGTGAGTGGAGGATGAGGGAGAGGAAAGAGGAGCTTTCGCAGCGCTTACTAGAAATGGAAGCAATATCTGGAAATGTGGTGACCATTTGGAGACCTGGGAATCCAGTACAGGTGTCTCATGAGTGAGTCTAATGCTTCACTGGATGTTGTGAGCTGAAATTATGCCTTTCTTGTGAATCTGAACAGAAAAATTGTAATTCTTCTTTCAGCATAGCATCACCTGACAGCACGTTGATTGGAAGGGAGGAATCATGTGACTTAGAAAGGGAAGCAAGGGAGAAAGTCTTTCAAGTTGGAGTTCTGCCCTTAAGAAGAAAGTTCATGCAAACACAGGTTTAGAAGCGCCAAGTGGGTTAGTGGGAACAATGAAAGAGAAACCAGAAGAAAAGGTCAATCAAGAACTCAGGTAGATTACATGAAGAGGAGTTCTGGGCTTTGAGCCCCAAGCACAGGAGAAGCCTGGCCCTCAGAGGCCTCTCGGACCAGGGAGTGCACGTGCGAGGGGCTGGGCTGCGCACACACCAGGGGCTACCACACTGGCACAGAGGAGAGGGTGGGGGAGCAAACGGAAACGCAGAGAAGCATGAACTTGTCCCTCCTGCTTCCGTTCTGGGCCCAAAGCTTCACTCACCCAATCTTGCAGTCTTCAAGACCTGGCCCATGGCAGCTGTAAGAAGTCAAAAGAGAAACATATTTTGATCAGTCAGTCAGCCCCAACAGTTTTTTGAAAAGTTTTTAATAAGTTAACAAGGCAATGTGTATTATATTACTCTCAGATCAATAAAATCACCATGTATCTCAGTGTTGGGATGTGGTCAGCTATTTATTATGTAATTATTCATTTGTCATTCATCAAGTACATTATTTTAAGTGTCCATGACAGGGATTACTTTAGCCCTAAACACAGTGGACAGTTTCTGGTCTTCACTGCCCAAATGCTTCCATGCTTTATTCTGACACAGCTGTCACAGCTGCGGCAACACAGGCGGGAGAGCAGAGGGAGAAGAGCTGAGAGCCACCTCTGGGCCATCCTGATTAAGGAATCAGACAGGAACGGACAAGAAGGGACAGGAGTCTCCGGAGCTGGGAAGGTCCTGGGAGTACAGACTGAAAGCCAGAGGAGCAGCTCTCTGCCACCGTGCAGAGCTATGCTGTCTCCTGGGAGCAGAGACTGTGTCTGCCCAGGGCAGCAGGTAAACAGCGGGAAAGTCTGGGAGATCACAAAGATCATCCAGAGGACAGGAGGATGGTTTAAAAAGTCAAAGGAAGTTGGCTTCTAAGTATGGGAGTGACATTTATCAGCAAAATTGTCAATAGAAAAACTTCATTAAATAGAAGACTGACATTTTATGACCTGGGGATAGATGAAGACTTAATTTAAATACATGAAGAGGAGTGGGACATCCATCTGACACTGTGACTTATTCTTAAATGTTGTCCATCCATTCAGAGGTGATTGTTACCCTCCATTTTTCTTGAATTTGAAGAGCACTGCTCCTATCTTCCAAGTACCAGATAATGTGTCTCCCCACTGCAGTATTTGGTTCTGCCTCCCTGCCCTAGACACCAAGCAGTGGGGTACATGGAGAGGGAGGTCTCTCATCTGACAGTCTACAACATTCTAGGAAAACCAAAACCCTGTCTAATAATATTCACTGATAAATGACTTTTGAGGTGATCAGACTCTGCTGAAAAGAATATCTTTACTTGGCATTTTTCTTATATGTCTGGCAGTCCCTGGAGCATCACACATGAGAAATGATGGAAAATTCTGAAATTGACATTTATACCAGACACAAAATTTTCTGCATCCTCTAAAAGTGATGGGAACTGACACAGGTTGCTGGTAAGAAGTTACTGACAGATAAGATCAGAAAGGAGATCTGGTGACCTCTCCTTTGTAGAAATGGCTAACAAGGCTGATTTGAGAACCAAAGGTCAAGAAGTTCTTGTGAAAGCTTCTAATACCAGATGTATTGCTTGAGAAGAGACTGTTGACACCAAGTACAAGAAGCCTTATCACATGGTATCATTGAGTGCTGTCATAATAAATGTTCTCCACCCAAGTTATTCATTCTTCACCCAATTTATTCTTTTCTGTTTGGTAGAATCAAGACAAACAACATTTTGTATTGTTGAATTAAATTTGTCAAGATAAAAATTCAAAGCAACCTTTCTCTCAGCACTACTAAAATGTGTTTCCATCTGAAAATTGCTCTGATTCAAGTTTTGGTGCCATTCGCTTCCAGGGGTCAGGCCCTCCCCGAGGCATACTGTGTGGACTGCTCGCTGAAAGAAGGTGGGCTCCTGTATGCCAGCCTGCCTGAGACAGGGCTGACCACAGAGCCTTTGAAAGTGCCCTTTACAACAGAACTGTGGGAAGCAATGTGCTTTGGACAATTTTTGAGAGTGTACTGATAACACACACGCCACAGGTGCACGTCAAAAATGGTTTCTCATTTTCCCTTTGCTCATTAATATTTTCCATACTAAAACTATTAATATCTATTTATTTTTTGTAACATATTCCTATGGCTTAGGAGGGTGATTTCAGGAGGAGAAATAGGCAATGACAACATGGTTACAGAAAACTATACATTCTCCTGATAACAAAGAAGTCTGGAGTAAAGAAAATATCCAGCAGTGAGAAAGACACAGTAGTATGAATTCTGTGTCAAATAAATAGCATTGGAGTTTATTTGAAACAAAGGGAGGAAGATGCAGGTATTGGAGGAAAAAAAGACAACTTTCATGAGACAGAAAGTGGGAATACGTCTGCAGAGACAGACTGAAGTCTGATAATAAAGATTTATTACTTGGGGTGGGGGAAAGACACCAGAATAAATACTGTTAGCATTTTAAATTTAAATCTTAGATAAAAAAAACCTGTGTCTATATTTGGCAAAACTGTTTCTTGGTGTAAGTTTGTTGCAGAGGCCAACTGGAAACTGAAAATTCGGGGTTTCTGAACCCCCACGCCATTCCTACTCCAAGCTCAATGACATGCACTTACAGACACACAAACATGCACAGATTTGTTTACAGAAGTAAAAGGGAGGAAGCATATAACATTTATTTTAAACTGCTAGCATAAGTCCATCTTGAAGGATCAGCTCTAGTTTCTGAGGAGAATATGAAAAAACAGAATGAGTGAAAAATGGTAAAGCATAGTATATACGATGCTTCCTATATCACCCCTCCTGGCCCCTGTGCCGAGACTGAATTTGGGGCCTGACACAGCATTCCAAGTCTCTGCTGCTGAGCCACATCCCTGACCTTTAGACTAGGCTGCAAACTGGTCAATACAACCAGCGCAAAACTCCTAAACTTGCTGCAAACCAGCATAAAACACTTAAAATTCAAAATTCCATTCCAGATTAAAAAGTTTTAAATATTAGAGTAGAAGGACTATTTTCCTAATATTATAATAAATATCTCAAATAATAGCAAAAATTATTATTGGTGATAATTGACATTTTTATTAAACATACTATTCCGATGCCCATAATCCTCTCATCTATTATTTTTCTAGAATTTTTTTTTGGGGGGTGGGTGGGTGGGGAGGGAGCTCCCCGAGCAGTGCTCAGGGACCACTCACGAGGACACTCAACCCACCAGGCTGGACGGTGCAAGGCTCCCGCTGGAGGAGAGTTCCAGATCTTTTTTTTTTTTTTTTTTTGCTTTTTGGGTCACACCCAGCGAGGCACAGGGGTCACTCCTGGCTCATGCACTCAGGAATCACCCCTGGCGGTGCTCAGGGGACCATATGGGATGCTGGGATTCGAACCCGGGTCGGCTGCATGCAAGGCAAACGCCCTCCCCGCTGTGCTATCATTCCAGCCCCTATTTTTCTAGAATTTTTGACTTGACATGTGAACTAAAACTTTTGGGGAGATGCTCAAAACCAAACCTGACTAGCAAAAAAAACCTTTTGTGAAGGAAATTATAATAACACTTATGGAGGTAAGATGATTATTTTTCTGGGAAATCAAGATCATGAACCAAAACACTAATTTCAAAAGAAGCCCAGTAAAAACTATCTATGCAAGATGAATACTCATATCTCACCAAATCATTAGATAATTTCTATATTAGCAATAATAATAAATTTAGAGTACATACCAGAAAGAAAAATCTATTTTATATGAGCAATAAAATAAAAAATACTTGAGCAAGGCATGGAAGATGAAGAGTAAAATTTTACTGAAGTTAAAAAAAAATGACATTGGGCCAAAAAGATAGTACAGGGGCTAAGTCACTTGCCTTGTACATGGTCAACTCATGTTTGATCTCCAGCACCACAAACACCACCCAGAGTTATCTCTGAGCACAGAGCCATGAGTATTCACTGAGCACTGCCAAATATGGCCTCTTAACTCCCAGAAGACATTAAACACATGGAGAAATAAATTGTCCTGAATTTAAATGCAAAGTATTGTAACACTGTCAACCTCACTCCCATTTATTTATTGTCTTTGAAATTGTGTAAAAGAGAACAGTTCAAAGGATTAGTCTAAGATTAATGGGATATATTTCTTTGTTAACCACTGTGGCGATGCCCAAACTTCCCTATATGCTCGTTGGAATTGACATGTCAGGCATGAGGAACTGGAGCTCCTGGATGACACGGTGGGCACTTTCCCTGATTCCCACAGTGACAGGCTAGAAGAAGTTGAACTGACATAAGCTAGCCAGGCTGCCAGTCACTTTTAAGTACTGATTATTCGTCTTTATGCCCAGATACCTCTATACATGTGTGATTCAAAAATTTTTAGTAAAGGTAGGCTGGGGTAAAATTTTAAGACCCAGTTTCTGGAAGCTAAGAAAGCCCTGAATCCCTTCAAAGCACTGATTTGTTATCAGAGTAACAACATGACTGGTGCCACATTTGTGGCCAACTTCATCACCAAGGACACCACCCCGGTCTCTTATGTTGCTTCCATCTGATCGTAATCATAGTTGACACTGTCACCTCTCTGTACTGATAGTGCCACCTTGTTACCATTAACACCACCTTTCTTTCATATAGGGTCACTGCTCATTACCAGCACCCGCACCATTATCACCTCCACATGCTACCACCACCGTATCACTCTCATAGGGCTAGTACCATGTGCAATTTCTACTTCATGGCATTCACCAGTCCCATTGCCACTTTCATGTTCTGTTTCTAACTTATCGCCATCACTACCACCAGTACAATCATTAATTGGATTCCCATGGCACTGTTTCAATAACATTTTCCACATTAACTAACAATCCCTATATTCTGTGTGCTATGAGTTTGATGCTCTACTCTACAATTGAGCCCATGAGGCACAGGAGACTGAGTCTCTTGCCCAGCATCACAGAGCTAGTAAGTGAAGTATCTGGGAACAAACAAATGAAAGTTATTAAGAAGACTGAGGATCGTGAAGATACTAGGAGAGATAAAAAAAAATACGCATACACACAGATATGTGTCTCAAAACTCAACTCCAGTGATTTCTGGGAGTAATCCAGTTCGGACAAGTCTCACGCATGAAGGAACCGGCAGAGGAACCCAGGTGTGCGGGACCCGGGGCTGAGATCTCCAAGGCTGCTCAGATTGAGACTGGGCCTCTTCTCCCAGATCCCCCATTTTCCAGGAGCTAGGCAGTCACCCCCAGAGACTGCCCCCCAGTGCCGTGTAATCCCATCAATGGCCAACATCCAGAGACTGAAACCAAGCTCCCACAATGCGGCCTTGTGACATCTAATAGCCTACTTCTCCCTCTCGGAGAACCTGACAAGCGAGAGAGTCTATTGCCTGCTCAGGAAAGCCTGGCAAGCTCCCTATGGTATATTCATATCCCAAATACAGTAACAGATATATACATCCCTCTCAGAGAGCCTGGCAAGCTACCGAGAGTATCCCACCTGCATGGCAGAGCCTGGCAAGCTACCATGGCATCTTCAATATGCCAAAAGCAGTAACGATGGGTCTCATTCCCCTGACCCTGAAAAAGCATCCAATCATTGGGAAAGACGAGTAAAGAGAGGCTGCTAAAGTCTCAGGGCTGAGTTAATAGAGACATAACTGGTATCCACTCAAGTAAAACAGAACTCCCTGAAGCTCATGGCTGAATTTGTGGCCACGTGACCTCTTATTGTCTAGTTATCCCTCTCAGAGAAAGCTACCGAGAGTATCCTGCCCACACAACAGAGCCTGGCAAACTCCCTGTGGCATATTCGATATGCCAAATGCAGTAACAATGATGGTCTCATTCCCCTAACTCTGAAAGAGCCTCCAATGTGGCACTGTTTGAAAGGAAAAATAAAGAGAGGCTGCTAAAATCTTAGGGCTGGGACAAATGGAGACGTTACTGGCACCCGCTCAAGCAAATCGATGAACAATGGGATGACAGTGATATTCAGAGTGCTTCTGCTCATTGGTCAGCTTTCATTTACATGGTAACAACTAATCATTTAGCTTAAAGAATAAGTATTATTAATTAATTTCAGTCTTTGCTTATTAATTATAATCTAACAAATTGCAAAACAGCAGCAAAGATTCTCATAGAAATCTTGGTCATCTGTGGAGGTACCTACAGGACTTTGGCATGCTGGCAGATCAAGGCTCTATTCCACCTTCTGATATCTTCTTGTCTAGACATGCTAGCACTACAGAACACAGTCCTGAATGGCAAGCACTGTGAAGAGTTTCTCCCAAACCTGAGCTCTAAGTGTTCATGTGCCACTGCTACTGCATGGTCATGTGCACCTACCACTCAAAATAAGAGTTTCTGAAACTGACCACCTGGAAGCTCGGGAGGCATTTCTGGTATGCAAAATTACAAGACGGAAAACATTTTGTTCTGCGTTTCCTACTCACCCAAAGGTACAGTTGATGTGGCACGGGTGGCACACATGGTTGGCATCTGCATACTTCCAGACCAGGGTATTGTTTTCTCCCAGGACACCTGCAGGGCAGGTCTGGACACAGTGGGGGCCGTCCATATAGTTCGCGCACTTCACACAGTGGGCTGGCCCCTGCAGTGAAGAGCATATGTGAAGCTATGCACATACACACAGCTCTTTCTTCTTACACATACAAATAACTCTTAACTTGAAATACTTATTGTGAGAAAGTCAAATGACAGCACTAAAGTAGGAAGTAGTTTTATCTGTGACTGTATCTGCTTGGTGTGACCACTATTACTTAGTATAAAGTTTTTCTGACTTCAAATGCATACAACATGGCGGGGGAAAGGAAAGAAACTGTACTTTATATTTTAAATAGTCTTTTCCTTTGTCTGTTTTGTCATATTTTGTTTTTGAGTCTCATCTGTTGGTTCACAGGGCCTGCTACCTTCTTGGTGCTTTGGGGTTGCTCCCTGAGCACACTTGAAGATCATGGGTGCCAGAGGCTGAATAGAGGCGTTCTGTATGTGGAGCAGTGGGCCCCGTTCCACCGAGCTGTCTGTCCCTGCACAAGAGTCCTTAGCAGTTTTACATTGCAGGTAACTTTCTCTATCAGAAAAACTTCAGTAAGTCCCCATGCAGATTTATTCCCTTATCAGTCAGAAGAAGTTTCTTGCATGTTCATATTTGAAGTTAAAGGAAAGTTCTGTGGGAAGCATACTCACCGAGGTAAATTCAAGAAAATCCACAAAGGTGGCTGAGGTGTGTGGGGTAGGGGTGGGGTCTCAGAGTTGTGCAAAAAACTCCATTTGGTTCTACTTGCTCAACCTGGGCAGACGTGAAAGTAACAGGACTGTGGGGTCAGACCTCACAGACTTCATAAAAGACTAACAAAAAAGGGGCAAGAAGAGGTTTCCTTTTTGGTTGTGCTCTCCTAATGCCACAATTTTAAGAGCCAGAATCAGATAACTAAATCAACTTCACTCGTGGTTTTATTCAAACATGAAAATGTAACTCAATGCCAGAGGTTTAACTTTGCAGTTCATCCCACCCATGGCCACTCTAGGCCCCAGCCTGCATCTCATTTGTCTACTGTAGAAACACTTCTGAAAATGATCCTAGCTACAGCCACAGAAGCTCAAACCTCTACAGAGATTCTCACAGAAACAATGTGATAATTAACATTATAACTTTGGTTTGACAGGAATTTGAATTTTCACTTATACTTAAAAACTTGTTGTTGAACAAGCAGATGTGATCTTAATTTTGAAAACTTTTCTACTTCTGTTTAAAATACCTCAGATAATTATACACTAACGTGTATCCATTCTCTTTCTTTTCCCTCACATCGCTCTACCTTTCTTTGAATAAAACTATTTTTCTTCACTAAAAACAAGAATTTGAGGTGCTCTCCTCCCAGACGAGACCCCAAGCGGCCACACACGAACGGCTCCTCAGCTCCTAAAAGACCATGATCCTGGAGGCCCCCTAACTACTTTCGGCACCCAGTGGCTTCTTGCAGAAATGTCTCTAGACTGTGAACTAAGCTACGGCCCCATGCCGCCCTGGGGAAAGGTTTTTCTCTCTCGGCCTTTCCTTTTGTTGGCAGCATGGTGACCGCCATCTTATAGAGCCCACTAATCGGAGGTATGAGCTTGCAGTGACACGACTTATGGCATAAATTTCTCTGGATTTAATTACTAAAATACCAGAAATCCAAAACCGCATGGCTGCTACGACAGCGACCTCATATGATCTTCATTTTCAGCAATGGAAAACAAATTAATAAATCATGGCTTTTTGGCGGGTCTGATTGTTGGGGGGAAATTACAAATAATAATAGTGAGTTTTCTGTTGAAATATTGAATGTAATCAAAGTAAAGAGAGAGGCAGGCAGGGAGTGGGTGGGATGGGAGGTATGCTGGGGTTCTTGGTGGTGGAACATGTGCACTGGTGAAGGGATGGGTGTTTGATCATTCTATGACTGAGACTTAAACCTGAAAGCTTTGTAACTTTCCTCATGGTGATTCAATAAAAAAAAATTGAATTGTCAGATTAGAAACAATGACCCATGTCAGAAATAGTGATGGTTACTGTCTGGGTGGGCAATCAAATCCCTCTACCAGGCTTCCCTGTGGTGGAGTGAGTTTGGAAAGATTGGGCAGAAAAGGGAAATGCTTGTGCTCAGTGTTTTAGGTGATAACCTGGACTCCGTCACAGGCCCCCTGACCATCTGTGAGACAGTCAGTCTCTTTTCTGAGGGGTGGGCGTGCACGACCATCCTGGAAGTCACGATGTCATTCTGAGCCCTGCCTGTGGCTTTCCCTGACACACAGTGACATCAGTGTGCTCCTTACGTGTCCCGTGCAGGTGATGTTCATGGCCTGGGGCAGACACTCCGGGTGGCACTGTATGCACTCAGAATTCTCCACAAACTCCCTCGGCTCTCTGAGAGGAGAAGAAAAGGGACCAATCAGTCTCCAGGCAGACCCTCTGTCCAAACTGCAGGTGTTAGTCCTGTTGGAGAGCATCAGTCTGACACTTCAGGTAAAATGAATCACCTTCAGAAATTCAGAACAATTTTAGATAAAAATCTAATGGTTAGATAGAGACATGCCAAGGACAATGTGTGTCACAGAAAAGAGCAGATGACCTGGCCAGGGCCATAGGTACCATTCTCAACTGTCCCATATGTCTATAAAACCTTGGTCAGTTTAAAGAAACTATTTCCAGGAAAGGGAGACTACAAATTACCATAATCAGTGAGTAATAAAAAAATTTTATTCACTTCTTTTCATGATTAACTGTGACCAACAGACAAAAATAAAGAACAAAAATAAAGAACAAGAAGGTAAATATTAATCAAACTAAGTAACCACAAATGTACAAAAGCAAATTCAGTCTTCCTTTCTATCAGAACAAAGAGCTTAAGGAGACATCTCACCCCTCCAGAACGTTGCACTTCTCCACACATTCCTTGCCCCTGCTGACGTTGCGGCAGGACACACAGTCTTTGGGTCCTGGGCCCCAGCAGCCCTCCGATGAGCATAAGTTATCACACACATGCCCCATGGCCTCTGAGAAGAGAGGAGGTTCACAAGGCTCCGTTAAGAGAGAACCTGTAAAGGGGTGTCAGGCTCTGCAACCTGAGCTGAAAGAATGGGCAGTGTTAGTCCACTGAGTGGGTGTGGCAAGTGGTCAGGTTCCTCTGGACTAGATGAAGGCCAGGGCTGAGGGGACAGTAGAGAAAGTTTCGTGTTGCCTGCCATATACTCACTCCCATGCCGTAATCTTTGCGTAGAGAATTTGATGTGCATAGGATTCTGTGAGCTCTATGGCATGAGGATAACTTTCCTCCCCAGTTGTGGATGAGGAAGCTAAACCAAAGCTATTAACTAAAAAGACTTCAATATAAATTCCAGGAAGAACTAGATCTTGATTTGAACTCAGATGTGTTTCTGCAGGTGGTCAGTCTTACATAAAGCAATTGTCTGTGCCTGACTTCAAAAGCCCACTGTGGCCCCACAGGCAGAATAGGAAGTGTTATTGCAATATTTGTGCATCTATGCACTTGTGTGTGCATATGTGTACATGCGTGTGCCTGTGTTCAAGTAGTAAGAGCTATTAGGGACTGAAATAAGGAGGAAGGAACCTATCGCTAATATGTGAAATATTCAGTACTAAATTTAGTTCTATGAATTACAAATAATTACTAGCTTAAATTTCAAGGCAAATTCATCCTATGAAATGAGAGTGATTTGTAAATAATAAATGATCTGTAAATAAATCTGTAAATAATCTGTAAATCACTACACCACAATTAGGAGTTCTCAGATGTCTCCTAATTTGCTTCATCAGGAATAAAAGAGAATGGCTCTTTTGGAATGGCTCTTCAATATTCTAAAATTCAAGTGCAACCCATTAGGGACATTGTCAATAAGCCAAAGGGGTTACTTACTACAGTCATTTAAATCTCTATTGTTTGAAACTTTTGATTTCTGACTTGAGGTCCCAAATAACTTTTTCCAGTTTACTGTGGATGCGTAGCACAACTTCCGGTTTTCTGAAATTACCACATCTCCATCACTTATCTCCTTGAGGGATCGTAATCCCAAGGATGTTATATCCAGGCCGACAACAGCAAGAGAAAAACGACCACTGTATTGGAGAGAAGGAAAATAACATTGTAAACATATATAAAACATGTTATCACAAAAACATTTTTACTGGACCACTTTAGATTTACTACAAACTACCTTTTGGTTATTGTTAAGTCATGGGCAAAGATAGGTATTGAAATTTTTGAAAAGTGCAAGTGCTCTTTAAGTCTTTCCAGGGAAAAGTAGTTCCTAGTTTATTTGGTACTTTTAACCCAACTGGCATACTGGGGGACTGAGTAAACGTCTAAATGTCATTATTTTATTCACTGCACTTTTATTTTTTGCTTTGGAATAGAGAACAATCTCTCAAATATACAAATACATGTCAAATACATGGGTTCATCCTTCTATCCACTCACCCCTACCCATCCATCCACCCATCCATCTAATAATCAAGCCCTGAGATTTGTGACAAATTATCACAGAATAAGCATATGTTTTCTACTCTTGAGAGAATATTTGCCTCATGAGGCAACACTCATATGAGAGATAACTTTAGCCCAGTGTGGTGATGAGAATGCTGATAATGATGTGTGTGTGTGTGTGTGTGTGTGTGAGACAAGGGGTAGTGAAACATTATGGTGGAGAGATGTCTGGTAAGAAATGGCTGTCTGATTTGGAGGCCCTCCAGTGTAGGAGTTAGGAAATTTTATTTATTTATTTTTTTGGCTTGTTTTTTGCAGACACCAGGAATTAAATTTATTTTATAATTTAATGTTTGCTACATTAAAGCTACATTTAATTATTAGCTTCCGTTGCAGAAAAACACGACTGATGCTACACTCGAATGTCTATGCTAAAGGAAGGGGGGCCTGTGCCACCCTGGGAGAAGAAAAGTTTTGTCCCTAGGTTTTTGTCCCTAGGCCTTTTCCCCTCGGTGGCAGCATGGCGACTGCCATCTTTCAGAGCCTTTTGGATGGAGGTATGAGCTTGCAGTGACAGGACCCGTGGAAAATCTCGGGATGGGGGGGTAACTGGTCCTGCTCCCTGCTCAAACAAGACCCTGAGTGGCCGCCCACGAATGGCTCCTCTGCTCCTGCATGGCCATGATCCCAGAGGCACACAAATCAATCTTGCAACCCAGTGGCTTCTGACAGAAATCCCTCTGGACTTAATTACTAAAATACCAGAAATCCAAAACCGTGTGGCTACAACAGCGGCCGTGCAACATCATATGCTCTTCATTATCAGCAATAAAAAACAAATTATCTAATGATACCTTTTCAGCAGGTCTGATTGTTGGTAGAAAATTCCAAATAATAAGAGTGGGTTTTCTGTCGAAAATTGAATGTAATCAAAGTAAAAAGAGAGTAAAGTGAAAATCATCTGCCACACAGGCAGGGTGGGGGGTAGGAGGGGGGTATACTGGGGTTCTTGGTGGTGGAACATATGCACTAGTGAAGGGATGGGTGTTTGATCATTGTATGACTGAGACTTAAACCTGAAAGCTTTATAATCGTTCTCATGGTGATTCAATAAAAAAAAAAAGAAAAAGAAATAAGAAAAAAATAATAAAGGAAGGGGGGCCACCCTGCCCACTCCCGAGGAAGGCTCCAGCACAGATGCAGGTGTCTGGGGAAAATGTGTGCCTGAGTCTCCAGGCTGGGTGTCTGAGGTACGCAATGAAAGATGTCTCGCAGATTAAGAATCTTTCCCAGCACCCAACATGCAATGACTCTATGACTTACAAGGCAATCTACATATGCTCACTATGGGACCAAATTAAAGCTATTCAAGGTGAAGGGGTGTCTGGGCACCTGGAGAAAGTACATGGGCACTAGGGTACTAATGTCATAGGTGCTATGAACGAGAAGCTGGGGAGCAAAAAGGGAAGATGGTGTGATCTCAAGGGAGCACAAAGGATGAAAATTTCAGAGCAGGGAATATTTGCATTTCTTGTAGAGGAGGTGAGGTGTGGAGGAATTCTGAGAACCCAAAGGGAGGAGATGTGCATTTTCAAGATGCTCCCTGGGCTGAGAATGGCACGGCAGAGAGAGCAGCACGGAAAGAGACTGATAGTAAGGACTGGAGCTTCGAAGATTAAAGCAGAATCTGAATACTCCTCTTTGTTTCCCTCTTTCTCTCCACACCCTTTCTCCCTCTCTCTTCCTATAATCGGGTTTCTGAGAAAAGCAAGGTGGCCCTGTGTAGGTGACCTGGACCATTGCTGTAAGAAAACTCCCCCTAGCATGTGCTCAGTGGAGTCCAGGGACTGAACAGCTGGGGTCCACCTGCAGAGCATGTCTAACTGTTGTGCACCACAGCTTGGAACCAGGGTCACCCTGCCCTAGTGCAACATTGGAAAATGAAAGGAGAAATCCTCATCTTGATTTGATGCCCTGAACTGAGCCAAGTAGCAGATACCTGGCACCCAAGAAAACTGACCTAAAGCTTTTGTCTCTGCATGGATCTTGGGCAAAAGAAGCATCTCAATGCCTAGGAGCAAAGGCATCTGTCTGGGAAGCAATAAAAGCTGGTGTTTAGTACTAGAAACAAGGGGCCCAGAAGGCATTTGTACAACAGCGTGCATTTAGTGTGTACCGTGCTGATATCCTCCAATGTCACATGGTACATATTGCAGTCTTTTAGGCTTCAGTTATGAGAAATAGTTCTTTTCCAGGGAAAATTTGAATGAAAGATCCCTAAACTCTTGCATCTCACTAGACTTATAACACTCTATAAGTAGTGATGCTTGTGTATATGTATACTTCACTGCTGGAGTAGAAATTCTGAAAATAAAGGCATTTATTAATAGTCTTTTAGGTACCCCTGATAAGATGTGATGGTAATGGTATTACCTCGGTACTGCTTTTGCCAAAAGTGCATAACGTCGATTTAATGGTGTAAAAACATCAGCCATTCTGAAAAATATCTGGCTAGAACCTTTTAAAAGCCTCAATTTCATAAAAGATATGAAAAAACAAGGGCCTGCAACAGTACAAGGAATGAGCAAAATGCAATGTGGGGTATGGTAAAACAAAATAAAGGCATTTGGGAAAACTGGTGAACTCCCAACAAACTCTGTAGGTTGGTTCATAGCACTGCACACATTGATTTCTTTATTCTGATAATTATATCTAGATATTGTCAGACTTTAAAGTTAGGGAAACAGGGAAAGGTAAGAGGAGAATTCTGGAATATTTTTGCAACTTCTGCGAACCTCAGGTTACACTCTTTTGTGGGTCTATTCTAAACTTTAAAACATGGAAGAGAATCTGCTAGACTCCAGTGGAAGCCAACTTACTGTTGCTTAGTTCGACCACGTATAATTTCCAGGTTCTCAAAAATGTGGAGGTCTGTCCTGTTTTCTGGCCAGGCCTGAATCAGCAGAAACCCTGTAAGGCAGAATGGAAGCTTAGACCATTTGGCTTGTAGATTTCTTTCATATACAGTCTGACTTAGAGAACCCTCAAGTTACCACATGATCAGGAAATGTGAACACTTGCAACAATTCTTTTGATCATCTTTACTAGATGCATATACAAATGTGGCACATCTGGCCACACACCAGCTCTGCATGGGTCCACATTTCTCACTGCATCTCTAGTGTCCACTTGGAGCTCAGTGTTCACCCAACGAACTATTTCCAGGATGCTGGGTCCCAGCCTCACAGAACTCCTGAACAGGACAGGTACAAACCTGTTACATTCAAGGGGATTTTCTTAATGTCCTTATTTAATCAACACCTCAAAAACAATCACGTCCCTATGTTCAAGAACACGGTGGCTCTCAGAACATGGATCTTCGATGGGGCCCCAGGAATAAGCATGTTTATATGAAGTTGTAAACAACTCAAGTCTGATAAAAGTGTCCCTCCCCAACACGTCTTCCTAACTGTTCTCTCCATGAACTCTGGCTTCCCACTCAATCCTTGTAACACTCACACACCTGTAATTTCCTTTACAGTCCTGAGGATGTCCAGTTCCTTTGGATCCAGAGGAGGAGTGTGTGTGAAGCTGTCGCTGAAATAACAAGAGTCATCAGTTAATAGTTTCTACCAGGGGACAAAGCATGTCCTGTTTCTCTACACAAGAACATTAATCTGGTACTTACCCTTTGAATGCTACTGGTAGAATATGAAGATCCCCACTGATTGTGGTGCAGTTTTTGAAGTGTTTAATGTTTGTGGCATTTATGGAAAGTGTGCCTTTAAATTCGCCGATCCCTATTCCATTACAAACTGTAAAAACAAGGGATATGTTTATTGCATTCATGTACACTGGGTTAAGAATAATTAGGGTCTACCCTGATTCAATCGTTGGCATCACTTATGGTCCCCTGAATACCACTGAGTTTTATTCCTGAGCACAGAGTCAAGAATAGTACCTAAGAACTTCCAGGGGTGACCCCAACACCTCATTTCTGCCTCCTCCAAGAAAAGCATAGAGATTCTAAGTTAGAGTAGAACAGGAAGGAATTGCAGCCAAGAGATCAAGCCTGTCAAATCGTCATTCAACAGTTTACCCACAGTTACTGGTATTGGGTTGTGGGTCTTGTGGTCACGCTGGTCAGAGAATGGGGAGCCCTTGCTGGTGCTGCCCCCCTGGACATGCTTCTTTTCGTCTTTCCTCTTGTACTGCAGTCCAGGACCTCTTAACCTCGCCTGCTTCCTCTCCTTTCCCTGCAGCAGCAGATCCTCTAGCTGCTCTCGCCAGGACGCCTTCACTAGCCTCCACTACCCTAGTCTTCTTGGGAGCCTTGCCATGTATCTTAAAGAAGCTGTGTACATGTCTTTCCTTTAGTGAAAGAACAAAATGTGCACATTTAAGAGGATGATGTAAATGCATAAAAAAGAAATGAACATAAACTCCACTGTACATGTTAAATATTTTAGATTCTTCTGCCTGTCCTCCGTGGTTATGTCATATCAGATATGTTGTTGGTATTTTGTACTAACTTATTATACTGTGAACTTTTATCATGGCATTAAAAGTCTTCGTAAAGATATTTTAATGGCTGTCTAATAGTACATCACCAGGAACACAATAATAATATAACCACACAACTCAAATGCTTTACTTCTACTGTTTTCTTGAGCAAAATGCTTCACTCTGTATCTTATTGTTACAGCAATCTCAAATGCCCATTTTCACTCAGATCATTTTGGAAGTTGAAATTCTTCATGAATTTCCATCTCGAATATATTTCTACCCTAACTCTGATTTATGTCTTCTAGGCTGGAGCAATAGCACAGCGGCTGGGCATTCGCCTTTCACTCGGCCGACCCGTGTTCAATTCCTCTGCCCCTCTTGGAGAGCCTGGCAAGCTACCCAGAGTATCGAGCCCGAGCGGCAGAGCCTGGCAAGCGACCCATGCGTATTGGATATGCCAAAAACAGTAACAATAAGTCTCTCAATGAGAGACGTTACTGGTGCCCGCTCGAACAAATCCATGAGCAACGGGATGACAGTGACAATGACAGAGAGACATTTTCTGGATTCATGGTGCAATTCTTGGTACTCATCTGCAGACTTTTTTTTTTATTAATGAATCACCGTGGGGTACAGATACAGGTTTACATATTCTCATGCTTATGTTTCAGTCATATACAGCTTGAGTATCTATCCCTCCACCAGTACCCATCCTCTGCTGATGACCCCATCATCCCTCCCACCCACTCCCACCCCATGCCCCTCCCCACCCTGCCTCTTTGGCAGAGCATTCCCTTCTGTTCCCTCTCTCCTTTGGGTGTTGTGGTTAGCAATGGAGGTCTTGGGTGGCCAATGTGTTCGGTCTATAGTCTGCTCTAAGCACGCCTCTCCCATCCTGAGTGGGTCCTCCCACCACATTTTTGCTTGGTATTCCCTTCTCTATCTGAGCTGCCCTTTCCCCCAGCATGTGAGGCAGGCTTCCAAGCTATGGAGCAAATATGGTACTTATTTCTGCTATTCTTGGGTGTTAGTCTTCCATTCTGTTGTTTTATGCTCATCTGCAAACTTTATCTTTACTGTCTACTCACTGAAAAGCTCCTTTGAGCTACTTTCTCAGAACTCCAGGAGACACAGACTAGTCCAGCTAACCTGCTGGCCCCCCGGGTACCATTCTGCTCAGGAGATCCTTATGTTGATGGTACAGAAGCCTCCAATCTGCCTGAAGCTACCCACCAGCCGTGCTGCATCTCAGGCCCTGTAAGCCATGCTGAACTCACAGTGGCTGGAGTAAAACTTTACCAGAACTTCAGCAGTTGGCTTGGCTGATGTTCCATAGAGAACTTCAGCAGGAAAGGTCTAGGCAGATGCTGCCAGAGCCTGGTCTGGAAGATTCTGCACGGTAGAGGACATTCATTTTCTCTCTCTATTATTGTTTTAATGGGGGTGGGGGATAGTTGCTACTATAAGTGTTAATTCAGAGATAAATACTAATAATTATACTCCTTAAATGCACATTAAATTAGGTGTTTATCAAGACTTTGCTTTTCTGGTACTTTCTCCCTGTTCGATGGCTATAACCTACTTCAAAGAACTCAAATTCATTTGTAGCTTAGGATGTAAAGATATAAATTGGGGATGGGTAGAAAAATAGTGTGTGAATATTATAGGAAAATGAAAACATTTGTTAAACACAAGATCAAGAGAATACAATTACCTCTGAGTTTATGAATCCTTTCACCAACTGCAGATGTAACCTTCTCCCTTCAGTGTTCAGCTATTTTTTTCTCTCTTGATGCCAGGCATGTTCACCCCTCCCCTTTCCTACCTTCTTCTTCCTATGTCTCCTCTGTCAGGAAGCCAAGGTCACTTGTCTTTCAGGATCCAGAACACCTTCCTGAACTGCTCAAAAGTCCAAGAGGCCATACACCCACTAACACTGACTTTTCTTGACTCTTTCCCTCTGATTATTAAGTCTGGGCAAGGCTTTTCAGATTATCTGTGCCTTGGCTTATTCCTCTGTAAAACGGGGTTCATAACAGCACAGGCTTCTTTCAGAAGGGTTGGAAGGATTCAATAATGTGGACTTGGCTGTTCCCTGTGAGAGGCACAGAAACTGTCTACTAGGCAAAGGGACAGTTGTTTCCCTTGAAATCAGAAGACTTCATAAGGAAGCTAGAATTTGAAGTGGAAACTTAAATTCAGGAGCTGTGCATGGTGATGTTGCTCCTAGGAGCAGATTGGTAGGAATAATGCAAGACTGAGGGAGAGCCCGGCAGCTGCATGGGGAGGGCTCAGTCACTGCAAAAGCAGAATGAGGAAGATCACATGAACTGTCTGCAGTGGTTTCTAGAACTCTGGGCTTTTGAAGGTGTACAGTGTAGTAGCACCTTCTGAGTAGAAGACAGAGTTGGTGGCACAAGGCATGCTAAAGGACACAGGAGCTAAGTCACAGGCTGATTCGCTTACCAGAACAATGACAGGAATAGGTGGAAATAAACGGAATAGGATAAAATGTATGACTTCACAAGATACTAATTTTCTTTTAGATTATGTTAATTGTACTTTGAAATTAATACTAATTTTCATTTACAATAAAGGTAGAGGAAATGGGAAATAATTGGTTTATAGCAACACAAAGTCAGACTACCTCTAAGCTAATGATTACATTTGTCTGCATCTGTAATAGGAAAGTGTCACTGTGACATGTGGTGTGATACCGCAGAGGGAATCAACATGATCCATGCATTGCTGCTGCCCAAGCTAGTTGAACCCACATAGACAGAAAAGTACCCAGCAAAGGCAGACGTTCTGCCAAACACCTGGCCCAGAGTCTCCGTGAATTTCTCTTGTTGAAAGAGGAAAAAAACACAGTGGGCAGAGGCTGAGAGATGACCTTTGATTTACGAGGACAACAGGGACAGGGAAACCATAGGATCCTGAGGGAACAGCTAATGAAATTACCAACCGAAGAGGACTTGGGATGAAAAAGCAGCTCGCAATAAAATGCAGGGATAACTGGGCAAGTTTGAACTAAACTGAGTCCTAGAAAACTGCTAAGTTGATGCACAATGTAAACCTGGATGGGCTGGAGCGGGTAGGGCAGGTAGGGCGATTCCCAGCATCCCATATGGTCCTCTTTGCACCGCCAAGAAAAAGTCCTGAGTGAGAGCTAGGAGTAATGCCTGTGCATCACCAGGTGTGACCCAAACAAACAAACAAAAAAGTAAACCTGGAGGATTTGGGCGGCAGCTACCTGGGTGTTTACAGCACTGTACTGGCAACATTTCCCGGTGCTTGAAATCTTCCAGCTGAAAGCTGATGTAAAGGGTAAGTAGGAATAAGCTGGCCTTGAAGAACAAGACACAGTATGAAGGAAGGATCAAATTTCTGAGCCTGAGAGATTTACTCAGACCTCTTCATTGTGTGATGTGTAATGAGGGCTGGGGGCGGGGGCGGCGAGACCCAGGGCACCAGGCTCTGACCGGGCAGATTATGGCTCTCCTCGCAGGAGGTGTCCTACCTTTTCGACAAGGCCCCTCACACTTTTTACACTTGCGGACGCCATCTTCCTCCACCTCATAGCTGTCAGAGCTGCAGGCCCGGACGCAGGAGCCATGGTCTGTCACCACATAGTTCCCTGGGGATGAGACAAAGAAGGTGGTGAAAGAAACCCCAGGTGTTCTGAGTTGCCCATGGACACCCTTCGTCATCCTACAAAGGGCTGATGAAAAGGGCCACATCCCCTGGTTTTTATTCATCTCACTGACAAAACATATCTGTTTTCTCAGATATGAGGAAAACAGAAAAGGAGCTGAACTCAAGGGTTCAGACAGCTTTACAGATCCTCAAGTGAAGAAATAAGGGCATGTCACCATGGACAGGGTACGGATGAAAAGGAGAAAACACCATTGTTTCTGTGCTCAGTTGAGCGACTCCTGGGAAGTCCTTTCTTCCTGTAGCTCCCAGCTTCAGGACTTAGGACTAAAGCTTAAATGTTTATCATAAGCATGTGAATCTATCGGGGTGCCCAGGCTTGATCGCTGACACTGCCTCCTTCCCCAAGCACCACCAGGAGGGACCCAAACCTAAACCCAAGCAAGAAACAGAGCACTCTTCTAGAGGGGCTGTTCACTGTCTGCAGCTGCCCGCCTTCTTGCCTCCATCCTCTTGGTCAGGCAACTCCCTCTCCACTTTGCTGGTGGCGAAAACCAAGTGGCTCAGCATCCATTCTGGTACCCAGGTCACTCTCAGTCTTTCCCACCAATGGCCTGGTCTATTTGATTCTAACGCAGAGAGCAATATTTAATGGCAGCTCCATGTGTCCCTCTTTGACTGCTCCAAGTGAAACATCAAAGATATGTACTGGACATGTGTCATTTTTCTTCCGTGACTCTTCTGCGTTTCTGTTTTAAGGTGCTAAGAGCTTTCTATGGATTCCTAAGCTCAATTTATTAAATTCTTCTCTCAAAGATTATATTTGTATCATAATTGTGGCAAATTTCTCTTTATATTATCATTTACTATCTAATTATTAGATGACTTATTATTATTATTGTTTTATTTCCTGTACAGAATACAAAGTTGCGCATATCATAGGTGTGGTAGGGAAAATTCCCCCCCCCGTGATGTTTTTGAATTGCTTCTTTAAGTTTAACCCTCCTCCTACATATCAAGGTTTATCCCTAAAGCTCTTAAATCAGACAATGCTTTCACTTGTCAGGTGAAGTCATGAAATTTGCTTATAAGTGGTTGGACATGGAGAGTATCACGCAAAGTGGAATGAGTCAGAAAGAGAGGGTCAGACATATAATGATTACACTCATTTGTGGAATAGAAAACAACATATAAGACTAACACCCAAGGACAGTAGAGACAGGGCCAGGAATACTGCTCCATAGTTGGCAGCCTGCCTCATGAGCTGGGAGAGAAGGCAGCTGGGATAGAGAAGGGATCACTAAGTCAATGATGGTTGGTGGGATCGTTCGGGATGGGAGATGTGTGCTGAAAGTAGACAAAGGACCAAACATGATAATCTCTCAGCATCTGTATTGCAAACCATAATTCCCCAAAGTAGAGAGAGAGTATGGGGGAAATTGTCTCCATGGAGGCAGGGGGAGGGTTGGAAAGGGGAAGTATACTGGGGACACTGGTGGTGGAGAATGTGCACTGGCGGAGGGATGGGTGTTCAATCATTGTATGATTGAAACTCAAACATGAAAGCTTGTAACTGTATCTCACAGTGATTTAATAAAAAAATAATAATAATTAAAAAATCAGACAACTCTCCATGAGGAAATAATCTATGTCACCATTTTCTAAGTGCCACTAGCCTCCAGTAGAATGTAAATATAAATAAGCAAAACCCAAGGCCAAATGATTAAAACAGAACCAAACAACTCCTTACCCGCTGCGCCCCCCCCCCCACAACATGTTCCTGAAGGGTCACTTTGCCACAATGTCAACCTACTGACAAAGCTCCATCCTTCAGCACATGCTAATCACACCCCTACATGCTCCCATGGCATAAGAGCTAAACAGTAAGGAGGCCCAGAAACTAGGGTCTTTGCCCCTTCAGAAGACCCCTTCAGACAGCTTCAACTGCAGCCTGTCCCAGGTGTCACTGTGGACACACACAAAACTGATGGGCACATCGCCCTCTCCTAGCGCTCAACAGGGAGCCTGTGAGGAGGCGAACCAAAGGGGACAAGGCAAGAGGGACCACAGCCCCCAGTGGGGGGCAAAACCGGAAATGGAAGCTGACAGATGAAGGGGCTTCCCAGTGGGGGACTCACGGGGGCATTTCTTCACACAGGTGGCACCAAAGCTGTACTTCCCCTCCGGGTTGACATCCATCTGGTATGTGGTGGGGTTGTAGAGCATGAGCTGCGGGCAGGTGTCCTTGCATGTGGCTTCATCCCGGAACCGGCGGCAGGCCTGGCACAGGGACACAGAATGGTATCAGCTGGGCACTAACAGGCATTGCACTGATGCTGCTGTGACACTTCATGACAAATGCCGTCCTGGTGCTCCCCCAGAGCAGGAGCATCTAGTCAAGTACTTTCCAAGGAGTGGGGGAGACCGCTCGCTTATGAGCAAAGGTGTTCTGACATACACTGTCCTGACGCGGTTATTTCCAGTAGGGGCAGAGGGGTAATACTTCTATACTAAATCACAAAACGATGAAGGTATTCACACAGCAGAGTGGTATCTGTGAAGGAAACCTGCTGCCAAACTCAATCTCTACTGGCTTTCCCTGGTAAAGGGCACTTGAGGACACGTTTTGGAATTTATTTCCAAATTACCAAGAAAGTTGGTGAGGAATGTGTCACCCAAGAAGGATCCAAGCAGCTAAGGATGTGCCCTTGGTTGAAGGCTTCAGCCTGCACAAGATCCCTCGTGGGGACTCTACGCTTTGGACTCTAAACCTTGTTTCTTCTTGAAACCAGAGTCTTTTAGAGTCTACCTCAGGGGACTATTTGCTTGGCAACTTAAAGGTGTGATAAGAGGCCCTGGCTCCAGAACTCAGCACACCCAATTTGGGGTCTGTAGGACCTCCCAGGGGCTCATGACTGAGGCACCACCCCCAAGTAGAATCAAAGATACTGACACAATGAGGTTTAGATGAGCAGTGTCTAGAATAATGGGATGCTGTGAGCACTGGGGTTACACCACACTTGCATTGACCTCCCCCCCTACCCCGCAGCAGGCTTGTCTGGGGCTGGCCCCTCTCACCAGGCAGTCGCTCTCGCGGGGGCCTGTGCAGCCGGCAGCACACTGGTTGTGGCAGCAGTCGCTGGGGGACCGGCCACGGCAGCGCCCGGAGCACTGCTCGGCGCAAATGACCTTGGTCACTGGAAAAGAACAGGGACAGTGGTGAGTGGGGACTGGGGAAGAAGAGGCTCTCGCCCCGCGGGCCTCCAGCACCTGCCACAGTGGACACAGAATGGACCTGACGGCTGACTCTGTGCCTCTCTAGCTCACTGACACTCCCAAACACGAAGTCTGACAACTGAGATGGAATCAACACCTTTCTTATCATGTGCCTCTTTATTTCCTCTTTATTTTAATCAGTTAGGAGAATGTATCAGCTTGAGCCCAGACTTTCACACTTGCTAAATCGTGAGACATGTTCCAGAACTGTGTTCTTGGTCCCCACAGCCAGGTGCTGCCAGGAAGCAGAGTATGTCAATCTACTTTAGAGTATGAAGAGCTATCTGTCCCTGCAGATATACCCATCTACTGGAGGATATTTGCATGAAAATCCTCCTGATAAAACATTGATTAGGCTTCTTTGGAGGTGGGTCCTCAAGGAGCAGGAGTGAGGGAGATGGAAGAAGAGGTACCAGGAGTCAGGCAACTCGGACAGTCTCCCCAGTCTCCCATTGTCAGCGGAACCTGAGGAAGCATGGTTCAGAGAGTGACCAGGACCCGGGGGCGAGCTGTCCCAAATAGGCTTTCATAAAACAGTGCCTCAAACAGCCTATGCCAATAAGCCACGTGGTAAATCTGCCATTCATGTGACTTAGTCTCTGGCTTTAAAGCTCTTTGAGGTCTTCAGAGGGAAAACACACCATCAGTCAGTGCAAGTGAAGTGGGGCAGGCTTGAGTTCTACATGCTGACTTACATTTCTGGCAGTTCTCCTTTCCAGAACCCCAGCAGCTTCCATTGGGACAACTAGGATCACACTTCTGACCTAAAAATTAAAAGTAGTATTTCAAGTCATATCACAGAGAAAGAGAACAAGTGTCAAGAAGCTGAGGCTGCCTCTTCAAGGCTTTGAGTAGTGGTATATCTAGAAATAAGGCATAGCTGTCAAAGTTGTTCTATTATTTGATTTGTCACATAACTGAAAAAGAGATTAAACTATGTACTGCTTTCATTTACATCCCAACTGTGGGAATAAAGCAAAGAGAAATTACTGGCCTGACCCCCCCTTTCCCCACAACAAAAAAAGAAAGAAAAAAATCCAAGGTTTTAATGAACTCAAGAGTATAGATTTCAAGTTTGCTTAGGCTTGAAGAAGTTCTACCTTTTCCACTGCCATGCCAGGGTGTTTAAGCTCATGGCACTGGGGCCAACCACTTCCTCTCCTACACAGTTGTCAGTAGTTGAGTGGGTCAGTCACTCTGGAAGGGGTGCTGTGACAGTCAGTCTTGGCACACAAAAACCCAGACTGCAAGCCGGAAAGCAGCCCCAGCACAGCTCCAGGGCTGACGTGCTCCGGTGCCTCCCCTCTGCAAGGTGTCTGGTTCCCAGATGCACCTCACTGCCAGCTACCTGAAACCTCAGCAAATAATTTCTAACACACTGCTGGAAATAACTGCACCCAGGAAATCAATTTTTGAAGGTTTTAGAAATGGTCCTCTATAACTTATAGACCGAGAGGCTTTTGCTCTGGGGAGTTGTGTGCTTATCCGCATCAAGAAATATGAAAAACAAAGTGACGTATTTGTCGACAGAGAACAGGGTAACTATCAGATTTGTTTAAAAGACACTGCAAACATACAATAAACAAAAAAAAGAGTTGATGTTAGGCCCCCCAAATCTCCCCCAGTCAGAAATAATTTAAATCCCTGCGAAAACATAGATATCAAATGGAAGAGATAATGATTTCTGGTTCAAATGATAGAACACTCAGAAATAAGCCTGATAAAGTTCACAATTATCCCAAGAAAAGAAGTGAGTAGAAAGGAAAGAAACAGAAAATAAAGAAACGGCAGTAATATATCACTGTATCACGGTATCACTTTCATCCCGTTGTTCATCAATTTGCTTGAGCGGGCGCTGTTCGTCCCTGTTGCATGCTAGTGTAGCCTGATGGCGTACTGGGGGCTCTTTCAGGATCAGGGGAATGAGGACCATTGTTGTTACTGTTTTTGGCATAGTGATTACACCACGGGTAGCTTGCCAGGCTCTGCCGTGTGGGCGGGATACTAAGTAGCTCACGGGGCTCTCCGAGATGGACGGAGGCTTTTGGGGCAGCCTCTAATCGCCTTTACAGGTGTTCGCAGTCTACCAAGTGTAAGCTTTTGGTCGACTGGCATGTTGTAACGATCTGCACACTGACAAACACGCATCTGCCTGCGTCTCTGGGCAGCACCTGGGACACCTGCAGCCTCAGGTTGATCTTCTTGAGGTTGATGGAGTGCACCGGGAGGCTGTTGAGCTGCTGGCAGAGCAGGACCCTATTGCGGAGGGTCTGTGCCAGGTAAAACACCTGCACTGAGTCCCAGGTCACCCGGTGGTTGGCTGACAGCACCCCACAGTGGATGAGCCATTGCACGCACTGCCGCCACGGCTCTATGTCCCACGGCGCTGCAGATTGGCCAGACCAGGACAGGTGGCGATGCTGCGGCTCCTTGCCCCACTGACGCCATTCTGTCCGAATATTGCAAAACAGCTGGTGATGTCCATCAGGAATCATGCATAGAGTTCTAGCAGGGATCACGCGTAGAGTTCTATGCCTGGTGGACTGAGCTGCACATTGTCTAACTCGAGATGGTGAGCCGGGTTCGGGAGAGCGTGAAGGATTTGGGTGGTGTCAATGCCATCTTGCCTCCAATCAAATATGATGTGGTAATTATGGAAAATGAGTAGGGAGTGTGTTAGGAATATGTTCACTCATACGTGAAGCTCAGCCCGAGCATGTGGAAAGCAGCCTGGTGTGTGGCGGCAGTTGGGTAGTGGAGGTCTTTGGCTGCTGGGGCTGGGTCCCTTGGGGCGGGGTGGGCTCTCACCCACCCCCCTCTGGGGCACCTGAAATGAAAACAGCCTGGCGTAGAGTCCAGTGGCATGATTATGGGGGCCTCATTTTATGCTCCCTTCTGGTAAAACAGCCATGAGTTCTGACGGCGGCCAGTGAGAAGATCATCATTCCCATAAGCCACCAGTAAAATACAGAAAACTAAAAATGGTTTTGTCTGTATAGTAATATCATGTTGTTTTAATTTTTTAATTCTCTATTTCCTCATATTTTCCAATTTTTATATCCTTTCCTAGACCCTTATTCCACCACTCCCATACCCCTATAGCCTCTGTTATAGGAATTCATCTCTGGCAAAGGCAAAATGATGTGACCTTAATTTATTTTTACCCTTTATTACAGTATGAAAAAACATTTTACTTTTTTCAGCCATTACTGAGGGTGTGGTGGGAGATGGTGGAACCTACGTACTTGACCTTTTATTAATTTTTTTAAAATCAGAAGGTTCACCTTTTTCTTAGAGAATTAAAGACATTTTTCATTTCATTTTGATTTTGGGTCCCTTCTGCTGATGCTGAAAGGTTATTCCTGGATTTGAATTCAGGAATTACTCCTGGGGTGTGCTTGGGGACTGTGTAGGATGATGGGGATCAAACATTGGCTGGCCATGTACAAGGCAAAATCCTACTCACTATACTATCACTGAACCTTATTTTTGTTGTATTTGGAAGGATATTAACCCTTTACAAGGCAATCAGATATTATATAGTATTTTCTTATTTGTCATTTATATTTTTCATATTTGTGCTTCCTAATTATGACTTTTTAACTTTGATATTATAAATATTTATCTTTGCATATTCTAGCACTTACACATATATGCCACAATTTTTTAGATATATGTGTTTGGTATTTACAGTATGTATTGAATTGGGTAATGGATTTATTTTAATTTCCTTTTAAGTGAACATCCAACTGAGTGCCATGGAGAACCTAATCCGTTGAAAATTTCAGGTGCATAGGGGTTTTTGGCTGAAAACTCCATGCCTTCTCGGAGCCTGGGGACAACCTCCCCACACCTCCCCACACTTCTGGGAGCCCTGGCAGCTACACTCACACCCCAGAGTCACTGCCATGACTCTGGCTGAACTGCTCAGTTAAGTATTCTGAGTTTTCTGGAGGGATGTCTCCAAACTCTACACACTGAAATCTCAGAAATAGCACACCTGATTGGATGGAATGTGATGGAGAAGCCAACCAATCTCAACTAGCAAAAACATTACCTCAGAAGCTCAACTTGCAACAACAGCTTAGTAAACCATCAGGACTTATGTCCTCATGGTGAGATACAACAATTTTCACAATTTCTTCTAAGGAATTATATTTTAATCATTCTGTTAGCCACTTAGTGATAACAAGCTACACTGTAGCACTGTTGTCCCATTGTTCATCGATTTTCTCGAGCAGGCACCAGTAACCTCTCCATTGTGCGACTTCTTGTTACTATTTTTGGCATATTGAGTACACCACAGGTAGCTTGCCAGGCTCTGCCGTGTGTGCAGGACACTCTCAGTAGCTTGCCCAGCTCTCTAAGAGGGATGGAGAAATCAAACCCAAGTCTGCCGCATGCAAGGCAAACGCCCTACCCTCAGTGCTATCGCTCCAGTCCATATAAGAGACCAGTAACACCTCAAAATGTTCTTACATTTTGATCAGTGATAACAAGCTACATAAAATAAATACTGCAAAGCCGCTACAGGGCAGGCTTTCAGCGACTGAAAAAATGGAGATCAATGGAGGAGGGAAGATGACAAAAGTGGTAGAACTGGTGTTGGAATATTGGGTGCCTGTAACAAATCATAATAAACAACTTTGTAAAACACAGTATTTAAATAAAGTGGCAAAAAATAAAATAAAATAAAATAAATAAACATCCAATTCTAGCCTTTAATTCCAATGACAGCAACAATAATATAACACTGGGATGCACTACTACTTTTTCTGCATCCTGTATTTAACGTGTCTGTTAAAACAGTGTTTCTTCAACCCGAGTGCCCTAAAACAGATGACTGGTTAAAGAAACTTTGGTACATCTACACAATGGAATACTACGCAGCTGTTAGGAGAGATGAAGTCATGAAATTTGCTTATAAATGCATAAACATGGAGAGTATCATGCTAAGTGAAATGAGTCAGAAAGAGAGGGACAGACATAGAGGGACTGCACTCATTTGTGGAGTGTGGGGTAGCATCACATGAGACTGACACCCAAGGGCGGTAGATACAAGGGCCAGGGGGATTGCCCCATAGCTGGAAGACTGCTCCATGAGCAGAGGGGAGAAGGCAGATGGAATAGAAAAGAGATCACTAAGAAAATGATGGCTGGAGGAAACAGTTGGGATGAGAGATGCATGTCGAAAGTAGATAATGGACCAAACATGATGACCTCTCAGTGTCTATGTTGCAAGCTATAATGCCCAAAAGTAGAGAGAGAGTATGGGGAATATTGTCTGCCTTAGAGGCAGGGGGAGGGTGGGAAAGGGGGGGTGTATACCCGGGATATTGGTGGTGGGGAATGTGCACTGGTGGAGGGATGAGTATTTGATCATTGTGAGATTGTAACCCAAACATGAAAGCTTGTAGCTATCTCATGGTGATTCAATAAAATTAAAAAATAAAAAAAAAATAAAAGTGTTTCTTGTTTCTAGCTGCCACCTCTGACCTTGCTTTCTTCCTTGGCTCTCCCACCCCAGCCCTCTGTCTTACCATCTGGCTCCCTAGTCTCATGCTGCAGCCCCTCCATTGCATGATTTCTGTCTGTCAACCCACTGGAAAATCCTGGGGCCACAGCGAGGGACCACATGACCCCTGCTTAAGAAATGATGCATTAAGACACTTAACCCTGCTTTTTATATTTAGGTGATAAGGTCAAATGAGACAAGTTCTAGAAGACTTGACTGATATGAAAAACCCTTTGAAAGGATGATTTCTCTTTAGGAGAAGAAAGGTATGTCCCAAGTGGCACTAGTGAGGGAACTATTATTAAAAAAAAAAACAACAACAACCTATAGGTGAAGGGGCATGGTGATTTTATAATTTCCAATGTAACCAGCTAATTCCATTGATTATTTTTTCTTTCATACCACACACAGCTGTGCTGAGGGTTATTTCTGGCTCTGCACTGACACACCTGGTGGTGCTTGGTGGCTAAATGAGGTGCTGTGATTGAACCCAGGTCAGCTGCGTGCAAGGCAAGCACCCTCCTTTCTGTATAGCTAATTCCTTAAAAATTCCTTAAAAAAATTCCTTTAACTTTTGTCACTTTGATATTTACAATGAAGCAGTTAAATTATTCCAGAACAACTGTTGAGTCCTATTTTTTTCTTTATTTGCTTGAAATGTCAGTTCTTTATGAGCATTTAATGTATTGGGGCTTATTCCTATTTGCCATGTATATATTACGCACATGTGTGAGAAAAATGTCAGTCCCTGAGGACGATCAGTGTATGAGTACTTATGAGGTCCCTAGAGAACTCAAATTCATAGAGGCAGAGAGCAGACAGTGGTTGCCAGGGGCTGCGCGGGAGAGCAGGAAGTGAATGTTTAATGAGTAAGAAAGAATTTCAGGTCGGATGATGAAAACTTCCGGCAATAGTTGCACAACAAAGTGAATCTACTTATGACACTGAGCCACATACAGAGAGGAGCTAAGGATGGCAATGGCTTTTTACTTAAACGGACCGAAGAACAAGGGAGCTCAGCAAGGGGCAGCTGGGTGGAGCTTGTTCATTAAAAGCAGCTGTCTCTGAGTCTCCCCAGACAGACCTGCAGTGGGGCCCCTGTGGCTTCCCCTCACGAGGCTGCAGGGAACAGGTCATGGCACTGGAGGAAACTGGACAAACCATGTCCAGTTTTGCTGATGGCTCCCTGTGTGGGGATCCAGTTCATCATAGGAGGGGCAGTCTGGTCAAATGATGGTGCTGAAAGCCTGGTGCCCCGAAAGTTCAGGAGTAAGCTGGAAGCATATCAAATTTGTCTAGTCTGCGCAGGTCGGATGGAGAAGCCTCAGCCATGACTGAGGGTGTTTCTTGACGGCCACAGTGGAGCTCAACTGTCTTGTCTCAAGGTAAGAACCACCACCACCACCACCACCACATACACACACAAACACACACACACACACACACCCCTTTTGGGGCCAGACATACTGTATGCTACTTATTTTTGTTTGGATGAATATGGTTTTACGATTTCCCTTCCTTCTCTGATCTCACCCATCCCATACTGGTAGTGTGGCCCATACAGGCACTGGTTGAGAGGGATACTGAAGAGTACTTACAATTACCCAGCTGGTTCTGAAAATCCAATGACATGTTGCTCAGAAAGCTGTCGTCAACAATATCCTGCCACTGGATAGAATCCACGTTGCACAAGGCAGGGTTGTTGCTGAATCGCACAGTGCCCTGCAGAATTTCTACACAAGAAAGGAAGCAGAATGAGCAAACCTTGGCCTCTTGGAGCTCTCTTGGAGCATGTGTGTATTTATTTACATTCTATACTCTGCAAAATGTTCCAGATAAAGTCCCTTAGAGTTTTAGTGGTGGCAGGTGAAAATCAAGCAGATGACAGTGCCATGGAGGAGCTAGGACTTCCCGTGAACTGAATCTTTGGAAAATGAGCAAATACAAAAATGCATGGAGAATTGCAAACTACAACACCCAAAAGGAGAGAGAACAAAGGGGAATACCCTGCCACAGAGGCAGGGTGAGGTTGTGGGGGATGGGGCGGGGGTGGTGAGAGGGATTCTGGGATCATTGGTGGAGGTGAATGGGCACTGGTGGAGGAATGGGTAAATGATCACTGTATGAGTAAAATACAAACACAAAAGTTCATAAGTTTGTAACTGTATATCACAGTGATTCTCTAATAAAATTTTTTTTAAAAAATGCATGGAGGAAGTACACGGTGCTCAGCTGGGGCACAGCAGAAAGTGTGGGACATGGGACATGGTAGTTGGTAGTTCCAGGGGGCTGGGTATTAGCAGAGGTGATACAAAAACGTCAATCTAAATAGAGTGCCATATCAGTCACATTAAACATCACCTTTATCTGGTGACTAAGAGGTACAAAGTACTATAATGGATGAGAGACTGCAAGAAAAAATAAAAGATGATCTTGCTTGTTTCTCACAGTGAACTAACTGGAAGACCATGGCATGGAACAACACAGGGTATGTGTTCGCTGGTTTGTGCTTTTAGCCTTGGTTGATGCTCACAATGATCCAATGACTACCTGATGTCAGCACAGCGGCATTATGAGACCCAAGCCTCACATGTGGGGATGGACGGCAAAGGCCCAGTGGGAAGGCCAGTTCTTAGGGAGGTTTCTGAGGCAGTGGAAGGAATGGCATTCTTCACAGTGCTGTTGCAGGAGGGGAGGGTGCGTCAAGCCTCCTGAGGACAGAAGACAGGTGCAAAGACCAGGGAGGAACAGGTGTAAAGCTCAGGGAAATTTCTTCAGAAAATGGCAGAGAATTATGGGGGACAAGTGAGAAGATTAGAATGGGCCAACTTGTGAAGCACAGCAGGACAAGCAAGAAAATGTTTACTTGGGAAGGAGCTAGGGTCAGGCGGCTTAACCTCTGATGAGATGTCAGAACTGGAATGGAAAATATGGGTTTCAGGGTATAACAATGTGAATAAGGGGCCTGGGTGTCCAGAAAGATAATATGAGGAGCAACCATGGGTTTTCTTACAGAGCATTCAAAATTAGAAACAGTAAAACAAGTAGGGATAAGGCAGAAATATGCGTGTGTGTGGGGGGATGGAGTGTGGGGACTGATGTTAAGCCACAAAAACAATTAAGATAACTATTACTTTTTTATCTTTATTATTTATGGTGTTTTTTACTATTAAATGCAAGGGCTTTACTGCTGAACCACATTTAAAGACATCCCTCTGTGCAGACACTAGGTTAATTATTAATCATAATATTTAATATCAAATAGCCAACATTTAATAATTATGTAATAATGGCAAGCAAGTTGAATTTATACAATCCCAATATTGGCACTAGAAATCATGCTAATAGGAAAAACAATCCCTAAGAGCTTCATCTCATTTCCTTAATCTCTTAGCATCCCCACGGAGGTGTTCCCACTGTCACCCCCAGTTGCTTTGTTTTTGTTTCTGGGTTACACCTGGCTATGTGCAGGACTTACTCCTGTCTTTGTATTCAGAAATAACTCCTGGGACTGTTATCTTATATTGGTTTGTCCTTTCCTGGGGGCACTCGGGGGACCATATGCCATGCAAAGGATCGAATCCAGGTCAGCCGCACGCAAGGCAAATGCCTTGCCTACTGTACTGGCCCCAACCTTAGTTTTGAAGGTGAGAAAATATATGCGAAAAATGTCCTAGGAGCTGATCAACAATGGGTCCAGGCCAGGCTCTGGATGCTCAGGATCTGCCTGGTACCATGTGAGGTGACAGTGTGAGGTAAGGCGGATTGGGTTGTGGGGAGCAGGTCACTTTTGAGTGTGTCCAGAGGGCACAAACTAGTATTAACAGAGACACAGAACCATACTCTTGCTATTGGCAGTGCAGAAGGGGTTGGAGATTTTTGGTGGGGGAACATCGAACTCAGGGTATTCTTAATAACGGGTGGTGTTCAGCCACCTGCATGTGGTGCTAGGGTTCAGGTCAGGGTGGCGACCGTCACAGCTGTGGGCAGGCAAGTGCTTCCCGCCCAGTCTATCTCTTCTTTCCTTGTCACCCCCCAACCAGAATAACACACAAGGAGCAGGTGTGGGGGGCAGACATTTGGTGACACTGTTGGCATTTTTCACTCTTGTGGGGCCTGAGGACAGTCACCCCCTCTTTCTCTCTAAAATGCAAACTCCTATTGGAAGGAAGGCTGTAGGCATTCAGTGACATTATCAGCTCACTACATTTGGCACCTCAGCTGAAAGAGTTCTAGGGAAAAACATACAAAAATTTTCTTTAGCTTCAATGTTCAAAGTCCAACCTCTCCTTCATTTTCATTTTCTCTGACTAGACCCCCACAAGCTACTAAGAGGAATTCTAATTCCTGCTCCAATCATATTCCCCATCTTAACTCAGCACACTACAGGATTCCTTCTGAGACTTTCTCTGAAGGGGCTTATTGTTAATCTTGTCCCTTCTTCCTAATATTACCTGAAGTTCTTCAGGTAATAAAGCGGGAGGCATATTCACACCTGGGCCGAACCTAGTGACAGTCTTTCAGCACTTTTGTCATTTCTTCAAACTCTGGTTATGTCCCAGAGTCCAGGTGAACTGGCACTGGCCCAATCTTTCCCCTCCTGTCCTCTGCTCTACCATCTTCTCCATGATTCTATTGCTGCATCATACACACAGCTGTACACCACATGTGTGCATTTGACAAACAGTCTGCATGGTGCCCACTGATGGCTTCACACACACAGGCCCTGGTCTCAAGCACTCGCAAGGTTTTGCCTGCTCTCACCCTGGAGGCTCCGCAGGGGCAGCTCCCTCAGCCCAGTCTTGTTGCCGCCAAAGTAGTTGGACAGGACCGACAGGGCGTGGGTCTGCTCATACAGCACGTTCCCCCTGATGATCCTCAGGTTCTCCAGGGGGATCCTCTCCACAGTGTTGAGTGCGATGAGCACATAGCCAGCCACTTCCTGGATTGTCTGAGGAACAGAACATGAATCTGATCATTTCCTATAGCGTGTCTGACTGCCCCATGCGCCGCACAAGCTGTGTGCGTGAGTGGAAGAGAAGCACACAGACAGGAGCAGGAGAAACTGGAAGGGTCAGGGTTTACAACACTCCCAGCACATCTGCCTCTTGAACGTTAGGTAGCAATACGAAATAAGGTGTTGCATTTAGAAATGCTATTAGCTGAATTTTACTTGGTGTTTAGAATAGTAAGGTTAAGATAAAATACTTTATCAGTTTATTCTGTATAGGTCGTATGTGCTTTATTTTTTGAAGGAAAGGGGAAGGAAGACTAAAAGAAACTTTTGAAAAGGGTTCTTCTAACTACCTCCAGAGCTTGAGCTGGCTCCTTCCTACTAACCAACCAGAGGCTACTATAAAATATTTTGTAATATGGTTCTCAAATTCTTCAAGCTGAAAATCAACCACGGTGGTAATTTAAATAAAATATAAATTAAATAAATAGGCAAATCCCACACAGCAGAACTTTTCCCTCATACTTATGGAAAAAAGTTTCTCTCACTACATATAGGGTATACATATGTATATAAACCTCTCTATACAGAGAGGTTGTTTTGTATTCATGGTGGTGCTGGGGACTCTAACTCAAGGTTTCATACATGTAAAGCAAGTACTCTACAGGTGAGCTATTTCCCAGACTCAGGCTTTCTATTCAGGTCTTCTCTTTTGGGCGACCGTATGGTGTGGCACTGGAAGAACACTGCACTCTCCAGACTTTACAATGTGCCTGTCAGTGGACAGGAGAGATAGGGGTGGGGTGGGGGGGCTGGGAACACTGGGCGGGGGGAGGGGGCAGGGCGACACTGGCAGTGGGATTGGAATTGAAATAAATATTATATACCTAAACTCTACTATGAATCACTTTTTAAATCGTGGTTCTTCAAATAAACATTTTTAAAATAGAAATGAAAAGAGCCAATGTAGCCAGCAAGTCACTGGTAAAAGATTATGTAATTTCAGTGTTGGATGATGGTGGAACCTCAATCTGTTTATCTCTGATATTCTTCTGTAGCTATAAGTTGATACTGTCTAGTGAAGTGAACTTCTCATAAAACTCCCATTTGCAGCTCCATAAGAGTTACAGTAGCTGCAAAAGCGAATCTGTCATTAAAATATGACAATCTGATATCACCTTTTATCTAGTTCTATTATATTTGGGTAGAACAATCAAACTAATTGAACTAACCTTTAAGAATGAAAGGTCATAATTCCTTTGCATATAGGTAATTTCCAAATTCCCAAGGACCACTTCACAGTTGTTGAACATCCTTTGGAGACTCAGAAAGTGGTCTTCAAAAGTTCCCAACTGGGTCAGCTTGTTACTTGTGCCTTGGCAAACTGGAACAAAGGGAAAAAACAAATCATGTGAAAGGCCAGGTAAAATTAAAAAAGTATTCAAAGGTTTCAGATTAACTTTCAGCAACTTTTGATGTAATTCTAATCAAAAGTTACAAAGACAAGTGATACAAAAATATTTAAGTTTATTTAAGTATTGTCTTAAATATGTAAGCATTGTCTGTGCTCGCAACGTAAACCCATCACAAGGCGCGTGCAATTGCTTTACCTTACCTGCCAGTACACACATTTGGAAAATTTAGCTCCCTGATGTTCTATTTAACATATCAAAATTAATACAAGAGAACATTTAAAATGAGGAGACAGACTATGGAAATATACCTGGTAGCCTATACTTAAAAGTAAAGATCATAATAAAGTCATATTTACAAACCTAGCTCTTTGAAAGGCATGTTTAGGCAGGCATAACCAAACAAAGAGACTTTGGGCTTTTGAAGCAGGAAGCTCATTAAGGAACTCTACTTTGAACCAAAATTACCCTAAGACTGAGGAAATAATGGCCTCTGGCTTTGGGGATGAAATTCAGAACTGGCCAGCCTTTCCATTCTGCAAAGGTATGGGTGCAATCAGCAGTCAGTGGCTTAACATAAAAACGGGCGCCTTCTTTGGGAACTCTTTCTGAAATTGCTCTTCTATTTTATAGACTTCTTTGTTCTCTTTGGTGGGTTTCACCTCATTTGACCATCTGCCCTTGCATTTCAGTACAAGCTTGGATGCCACATAATGACCCCAAGGCATTTATACCAACACGAAATGTGAAGCAACCTTCATACTCTTTCCTCCATGGGGGTTTCCCTCTTCTCCATTCTGTGACCCTATTTGGAGGTGAAGAGGACGACCATCACACAGATGGAGCCAATGTTTACTGGCTTTGGGGCAGCATGAGTCTGTATTTCTTCAGTGGTGACTGGGGTCAACCTGACATCTCTTATCTGCTTGCACATGGAGTATGGGCTGCTTCTATTCAGTCTCAAAACCAGAACAGTTGTACACAGATGCAGCCAGATGAGTTCCCAACCCCAAGGTCTTTAAAAATGCCACCAATGTTTGTGCAGGATTTTGACAGTAAGGTGTGCCTTTTGGGTGGAACTCCATGGAACAAAGGCTCTTTCTTATACTACAGATCCTGCCTCTTAGGTATGCACAGGTATTGGTGATGCCCTTCATGTCCCCTAGATGAACAGACTAACACTTGGAATTGGAGAAATTTTAAAAGATTTTCTCCAGTATTCATTGATAAAAACAAAAGAGTTGCTTTAATTTTAAGTGATCAAAGATAAAAGCTTGTTAGTTTCTCTCAACTCTCTGATTTTTATTAATAAATAAATCTATAGAGAATAACATTTGTCAAGAGAAAAAAGCAACAATGTTCTAGTTGAGTTTAACTTGGTAAATGACAGAAAAGTAATATTTAAAAACTGTTCTTGGGGGTCAGAGGGATAGAAGAGCAGGTAGGGGATTTGCTTTGCATGTGGCCGACCCGGGTTGGATTCCTGGCACCACACACAGTGCCTGAGCACTTTCAGGAGTGATTCCTGAGCACAGGACTGGGAGTAAGCCCTGAAGAAAGCAGGTGTGAGCCCAAAATTAAAAAAAAAAAGTTCACCTTTGCTTGAGCTTGCTTTAATTCATGCATTCAAATGTTCTACTGTGAGCCTTAAAGTATTTATTTGAGGAATGCCTAACATGAAACAACAAAATTCTTCATTGTTTATTATTAGTATGACTTATTTTTATACCCAAGGAAAAGATTCTATATTTGTAAAATAATAGCAACATTACACATTATTAATATAAACATAAAATATAAGCAAATTGTTTTGGAAAGCAATTAGATAACATGTAAACAAAAACAAAAGAGCTTAAATCATAAATCATAACAACTCCACTCTGAAAAGCCTGTCCTGAAAAATAGTGAGGGAAAGAAAAAGCTTTGTGCAGAATGTTATTTGTCATTTATTTTCATGCAGCAATAGCAAAATATCACAAAACACCAACCATTCAGCATATCTATTCTTGAGGATATGAAAGCAGTTAACCCACTGATTTGATTCAGTTTGTGATAAGTTCATCTTGAATTTTGTCCCAGGGTTAATTACTAAAATGTCAAAATAAACATTTATAAGGATGCTTCTTCTGCCATACAACTGAAAGGAACATTTAAGTGAAAGCTGTGGTGAGTATCAGATGACTTGGCCTCAGGTTCTTGACTAAACAGAGCCTAATCTTCATTCCATCTTTATACCAAACACCTCAGACAATAGATATAAAGCAACAAATATTTCAGTGTTATTGATAACAATGAAATAATTAAAAAGTTAAAAAAATCACAAATTAACTAGGTTCAAAACTAAAATGAAAATTTCTGGAGTTTGAAGAACGAATCCAGGGAAAGTATCTGTCCATTATGTGAACTTGAATTGCTTCTCTAAGTTTTCTGTAATGCAATACAGACATGGTAAACCTACCTCTAATCTCTTTGAGGATTTCTGAATACTGAGTAAATATAAAACTTTAAAATTTTGGGGGGTTAAATTTAGCTAGTGATGAATGTGATGGTTCTATAGTAGGATGTGCAAGTAGCAGAGGTCAGAGGCTTCTTTGGGTGCCCTTTATTTCAGCTGGGCATATTCAGATCAGCAGATTAACTGCTCAGACACTGGATATCAAACATGGTTACTTCTGTAAAGTGTTTATCAAATATACCACTTAAGAGGCGAGAGAGACAGTACAGTGGGTAAGGCAGTTGTTTTATAAGAGACAAATCCAGGTTCAATCCCTGGCATAAAATATGGTCCCCCAAGCCAAGCCAGGAGTGGTCTCTGAGCGCAGAGCCAGAAGTAAGCCCTGAGCACAGGAAGGCCTGAGCCACAAACAAAAGATAGAGAAAAAAGAAAGAACAAAAGGGGAAAGTAAGGAATGGAGGGAGGAAGGAAGGAAGGAAGGAAGGAAGGAAGGAAGGAAGGAAGGAAGGAAGGAAGGAGGGAAGGAGGGAAGGAAGGAGGGAAAGAAGGAAGGAAGGAAGGAAGGAAGGAAGGAAGGAAGGAAGGAAGGAAGGAAGGAAGGAAGGAAGGAAGGAGGGAAGGAAGGAGGTAAGGTAGGAGGGAAGGAGGGAAGGAAGGAGGGAAGGAAGGAAGGAGGGAAGGAAGGAGGGAAGGAAGGAAGGAAGGAAGGAAGGAAGGAAGGAAGGAAGGAAGGAAGGAAGGAAGGAGGGAGGAAGGGAAGGAAGGAAGGAAGGAAGGAAGGAAGGAAGGAAGGGAGGGAGAGAGGGAAGGGAAGGAGGGAGGGAAGGAAGGAAGGAAAGAAGGAAGGAGGGAAGGAAGGAGGGAAGGAAGGAAGGGGGAAGGAAGGAGGGAAGGAAGGAGGGAAGGAAGGAAGGAGAGAAGGAAGGAGGAAAGGAAGGAGGGAAGGAAGGAGGGAAGGAAGGAAGGAAGGAAGGAGGGAAGGAAGGATGGAAGGAAGGAAGGAGGGAAGGAAGGAGGGAAGGAAGGAAGGAGGGAAGGAAGGAAGGAAGGTGGGAAGGAAGGAAGGAAGGAGGGAAGGAGGGAAGGAAGGAGGGAAGGAAGGAAGGTGGGAAGGAAGGAAGGGAGGAAGGAAGGAAGGAAGGAAGGAAGGAAGGAAGGAAGGAAGGAAGGAAGGAAGGAAGGGAAGGAAGGAGAGAAGGAAGGAGGGAAGGAAGGAAGGAGGGAAGGAAGGAGGGAAGGAAGGAGGGAGGGAAGGAAGGAGGGAAGGAAGGAGGGAAGGAAGGAAGGAAGGAAGGAAGGAGGGAAGAAGGGAAGGAAGGAAGGAAGGAAGGAAGGAAGGAAGGAAGGAAGGAAGGAAAGAAGGAAGGAGGGAAGGAAGGAGGGAAGGAAGGAGGGAAGGAAGGAAGGGGGAAGGAAGGAGGGAAGGAAGGAGGGAAGGAAGGAAGGAGGGAAGGAAGGAGGAAAGGAAGGAGGGAAAGAAGGAGGGAAGGAAGGAAGGAAGGAAGGAGGGAAGGAAGGAGGGAAGGAAGGAGGGAAGGAAGGAGGGAAGGAAGGAGGGAAGGAAGGAAGGAGGGAAGGAAGGAGGAAAGGAAGGAGGGAAGGAGGGAAGGAAGGTGGGAAGGAAGGGGGAAGGAAGGAAGGAGGGAAGGAAGGAGGAAAGGAAGGAGGGAAGGAAGGAAGGAAGGAAGGTGGGAAGGAAGGGAGGAAGGAAGGAAGGAGGGAAGGAAGGAGGGAAGGAAGGAGGGAAGGAAGGAAGGAAGGAAGGAAGGAAGGAAGGAAGGAAGGAAGGAAGGAAGGAAGGAAGGAAGGAAGGAAGGAAGGAAGGAAGGAAGGAAGGAAGGAAGGAGGGAAGGACATTTTGTAGTTGAAGAATCATTAAGATATACATCTAGGTTAGATATTTAAGCAATTTATTCAAAGAAATGTAGTTTTATTCCAGGACTATTTTAAGATTAGACAAAAGTGTGCCAAACTCCACGCAAAATTCTAATGATCTGCTCTCTCTGTTATAAATCTGAAAACAACTTCTATTGAACCAAGAGTTGCAGGATCAGGATCTACTAAGCACTTAGCTTTTCACTCTCAAATTTTATAGCAGATTTAAAGATCTATAGAAAATCTGAGAGAATTCTACTGTTGAAAATTCTTTGATAGCACCAGCTGTGCTTTATATTACTTATTTGTCCTATTTCTTGATATATTTTAAAGGTACAGGCAGCGAGACCTGCATCTTGGCACACAAAAGATTGCAGCTTAACCACAGCTGCTGTTGTAGCTGAAGAAGCAACTACGATTGTGAGATGATCAACCATAAGAATAAAACTGGAGGCATGAACACATCCTCCATGACAGAACTCCATAGCCATCACAATGGTCACCTAGAGGCTCCCTTCCAAATAAACCCTGACCCTGGGCCACAGCAACCTCCACTCTGGGTTCACCTTCATGGCAGAGCCATTCTGTCTGCACAAGAATTTCATGTTAATGATATGGACAATGCGCTTCCCTTATGTGAAAGACATTTCACAACAGGTATATTTGAGATTTCATGTCATCCAAGAATAGTGAATACTTTTACTTAGCAATAAGTGATGTTTTTGAACATCTGATGGGGAGTTATTTACATATTATCCTTGTACATTTAGGACTGACTCAAGGCTTGAAAATTCTACATTCAACTTAGTGTAAGTGAAAATAAAGCAGTCTACACCCCCCACTTTCCATTAAGTCCTCAAATGCCCTGAACAGGAGTTCACACCTCTCTTGGACCATAAGACCAGGCAATTCTGATGAAGAGACTCCATTCGAGTTTTCCAAAGCCACTTAAACATGGAATTGCTTAAGTACATTTATAATTGTTTTCATCTGTTGCTTTCTCAACTGCACATTAACAGATGGCCAAGCAGATGGGTTCTTGTGCATCTCTCCTCTTAACCTCGATCATCTCTACTTTTATCTTTTTCCTAATTTTTCACAGAATCCCCCCCGCCATTTTAAAGCAGAAATCACCCCACCACCCCACCCCGCCCCCCGCCACTGCTCCATGTTCAAACCATGCCCAAGTTTCCCAGTGTCATTAGAAGCAGTGCAACGCCATTGCCAGCCCTGGAAAGCCCGTCTCCTGCTTCTGCCGGCAGAGTCGCAGATCCCACCTCTCTCTGGCTGACGGCTCCTGCTAGAGAGCTTCCCCTGCCGGTCTGAGTCTTGCATCTTTGTTTCCCTTTTCTCACCAAGATTCCAAGTCAATGGCCAAAGTGTGTTCTGAAATCATTCGATATCTCTCACTCTATCCAGTTGGTCCTTTCTTTCTCGTACTAATCACCACTTAAAATGTTATTTACGTATATAAATAGAGGCATAAGCATGTTATTTGTTTATTCATGTGGGGAGAGATGAATTTTATACTGTCAAGCTGATGGCTCTGATGTACATACAGAGATGACTGAAATGATACTTGAGATGTGAAAGCAGTGGGCGGTGTGATCCATTGTAAAAAAAAAAAAGGCCTTTTTTGTTTCCATGAGTGATGAGAAGGAGGAAGAGGCAGGGAGTCTTAAGAGTGTCAGTTCTCACAACTCTCCAGTTGTTCACATAAAACCTTTCCAGGTAGCATAGTTGATTAAGCTTTAAAAGCCAGGAGAGGGTTCTCATGCCCCACTTTCATGCTGAAAAGATTTCGGAAAATCTCAAGTCAGATGAAATTTACATATGGATTTTAAAACATATACAGAAAAGATAAGGTTTGACAGATGTTTCATTCTATCAGGCTTAGTATTCTTTTGCTTCACAGAAATTGTGTTATGTAGCAATTTTTAAACATTTCTGTATATATGTGCACAAAATAAACTGTGTAAAATAAAAAGACATATAACAGGAATAAATGCACTATTTTATTAACAAAGATCTTTTATATAAACAGTGGAAATCTATTTTCACTTTCTTATAAGTTATGCAATTTTCAAATTTTATATAGTTATTATATGTTACCTTGTAACCAAAAATTTATAAAATTTTTATTTATAAAATTCAAATGTATTGAACAAGGACACGATGACCTTCATAAAGCCATTAAATGGGCAGGAACTTATATATCACCTTATTGTTGTACAGTTTCGTATGGACAATAAGATGCACAGCACAGACAGATGTATTTTTCTTTATGTTGGTTTTGGAGAGCATAGAGAAAATTCATCCCATAAAATAGTTATAAATTGTGATCATAGTACTAGACTAGCCTGTGAAACTTATTTATCTCACAATAGTTTGCAGTAATAGGAAAGCAGAAAATCTATGTTGAGTCATGTAAAATAATTGGGAGACAATAAAAGTAAATGCAAAGCAGCATTTAAATTTTCATTGTGGGTTTAATAACTGGTTTTGTGAAATGGGAAAGCCTAATATAATTGTGAGTATTTTTCTTTATTTTCCAACTCCTACATTTATCAGTGGCCTCTTATTATATTTTATTTCATAACATAAAAATTTCATAACAAAATATTCTGTTTATAGGCACACAAAAATAGATATCAAACTGAATTTTAATATATATTGCAACTTAGAAATTTACATATGGTATTTCAAAATTACTCATATATATTTTATAACTTTCCATGAACATTATGATATACTGGACTCAACATATCAAGCTTTGGCATATTTAATATAGTTGCAAACTAAACTATCTAACACACTGAACATTTCCAAATATTATCTTTTACATTTGAGTGAGGAACAGAACACCAAAACTGGTTGATTTCCATCCCCTATAATTTTGCTCCTCGTCACTAAAGTAATTCCAAACTAAGTATATGATTTTTTAAAAAAGGACACCAAGAGGGTACCTTGAAGACTATGTCCACTCTCCTGGGAGCTGGCTACTGTTTCTGCACACAGAGAGATGGATTCTATAAAGGAATATGGAATATGTTCCAGTGACATCACCAAACGTTTATCAGCATGAATGCTGTGATAGCATCATTGTGGGAGATTCCAGCCAGGCATCTCAGCTCAGAACGTTGGTGTTCTCCCTGGCTCAATAGACTGGCTTGATGCGTTTGTTTGGCAGGAGAGTTGTGGGAAGTTATGAGGTCATGAACAGGGAAGAACTTCACAGATCATACAGCTCTCTAATGATAATATGTCCAACTCTGGGGCTTTCATGATAAGAACATTCACAGCACTAAACTTTTCAATCCAGTTATATCCATGTGTCTTCTAAGCTACTTGAGAACATGACTCCCCCATCCTACTGGACTCAGGATTTAAAAAGGGAAAAAATATACCCACAGAGACCAGACTCAGCCAAATGGGAAGTGTGTATTTAAGTTTGAGATGTTCTAAAATATAAAATTTCTGATAAAACCACTTTTCCTTTTTATAGCAATTGTCCAAAGAAGGAATAACAGCATTCTGTTGTCCTAACGATGGAAACTGAAAATCTTAATTCACAGGCTGGCAATCTATTTCATTCTTTGTTAGGTAGTTGAATGCCTAGTAAATAATAAATAAATTTGAAATTTATTTGAACTAAGATCAGATTTCAGAATGTAATGTTGAATGATGCCATTCGTTACAATCAATGTCCTAAGTACCTACTATGTGCCTGGAAACACACTTTGTCCTGGAAAACAATTCATCTGTACTTCAAAAATACTGGCAAGTATAGGACTAAAATCCCTGGTGGAAAATTTGTAAATCAGATCACATCTCATAATCATCGTCAGTTTCTGTATAGAATCTGAAACATGATCCATTGGGTCAGCATGTGGCCTGAGGGCTCCACACAGGAACAGGGGATTCCAGGGAAAGGACGGGGGAAAGGACGGGGCCCTGGACTGTGTTTCAATTCTCTCTGTGAAAATATAAACAGTAGCGGGTTGCCTGGTTTTTCCTTTCTAGAGAGTAAGTTCCTCCACTCTGCCAGGGTTGTTTTTCTAATCTCCTATGTTGCTTACTCACGTCTAGAAGCTTTTCTCTACATATAGGCATACTTTTAGAATGAATAATGCTACTTCCCTTCAAAAGTCTGTAGCCCACATCTCTGCTTTCTTTCACCTTCAAGGCAATTTTGGTGCTTCTGGACTATTTCTTCAGAGCTTTGTTGCTTTTTCAGATTAGTACTTGGATCTACCAGTGGGGGGCAGTGCTGAGTCAAGAATTATGTCAGCCTTGTGCTGGCAAATTGTTTTTCCCTAACCCTTCCTTGAGGCTCTAGGCTCTAGGCAGGCTCTAGGCCTGTTACCTGGCTGTGGAGCCCCTTGCTCGTTACCTGAATCCGAAGAAAGATGTGGGCTTAGTATCTTGTCAGTAGCCACTATGAAGATAGAAGACTGGGAAGATAGGATGGATGGAGGGTGAAACGGGGTCCACATGGGTTATCATGGGGCGGGGTGAAGAACAGGGGGAGCCAGGAGAAGGCAGGTGGAAAGCGGAGGAGCAAATGCCACGAGAGATGGTGTAAAGACCATTGCCTGAGGGCAGGTTCGGAACTGACCGCTTTGACCAACACTGCCCCTAGACCACCAGCTTTCACTTTTGACTGAACTTGGGGGTTCAGCAGAGAACTGTGAACAGAAAACAGGAGGCTGTGAAAAGATGCTGGTAGGTTGTTGTGCGAGCCCCAGGCCCAGCAGGCCCAGTGCCCTCAGCACGCTCAGTGGAAGCTAGTGATTTCCTCCGCCGCCGCTCAGAGCACAGCTTAGACCCAAGTCTGGGTATCGTCTGCTCTTGCTAGACATACCTCAGAACCTCTTATTTCCAGCAAGGCGACGTGCAGGTAAAGTGAGGCATGGCTGATGAGACAGCTTTCCTGGCTCAGCCTCCACCCAACTCACATTTCTTCTGCTTTACATTCTGCTGGGCCCACATGACTCACTCCCTGGGACAAAGGTGGCGTTTCCCATTTCCCATGTGGCCCTGTGGCAGCGTGCCTTCCTTCTAGAGGGCATTCGGAAGAGCCCCTCCTGAGAACTGTCATGGCTGGGCTAGTGGGTGGCCAGTGAGGGGCAGAGGCTCCGCGCCCTACATCAGGGCTTACCGGAGGCTGCTTCCTACACTCATTCACCTAAGCAGCATAAAGACAGCTGCCAAGAAAGCAGAAGTACTCCCTTCCTTTACATAGTTATTGGATAGATGCATTAATGTATGAAAATAATCACGGAACACTACAAAGACACAAATAACAGAGATTTAGAGACATTGCAGAAAGAGGATCAACTATTCTGTAGCTCTTATTACCAGGCAAATAAAAACAACACTAAATATCAGGGTAGAAAGGAAGTTGTGCCATGTCTGATGACCTTACCACTCAGTCCCACAACTGACCGTTTCAGAAGGTCAGGTTTATTCCATTTCTGTCATTCCACTGCTTTCCCCTCTGTGCGCTGTGCTCTCATCCTATTCCAAGAGTACAACTCATCCTTTTGGATTGATTTATCTCTTTTTATCTATAAGAATCAAAATTTCATCCGTTCTTACTTTAAAAATCCTGGAAGAGATTTAAAATTTTCAAGAAAACAGATTTTCAGATGCAAATGGTTTGGTTTGTGTTAATGTTGCTGTTTGTTTTGTCTGCAAGGAGGTTCTGGGCTCTGGTGGCATCACATGCCCATCTCAATCCCAAGATGGTCTAAAGGCTTTTTAAAAGTTTTCTCTTCAAATTTCCCCATGTTTAAAGAAATTAGCCTATAATGTACAATTGTGCTTCAAGGCCATCTTTTTAAATAAACACACATTGAATTTGGTTTATCCATGAGCATTAAAAATCAAGTATATAAACAGCTGTTGCCTCTTCCTCCTACAAAACCACAGCAAAGGACAATAACAAAAATCTAAACAAGGGACCAATTACTAGCTGGCTGAGACACCAGTGCTACCTTCCTCTCCCAGCTCTCCTCCCGCCCCACTTTATGGCACCTGCCACTGTAAGGTCAAGCCAGTTATCAGATAACCCCTTATGCTAAGGGTCCTGCTGAGGCTTGGCTGTGTGAAGGTTCTGGAGGTGGCCCTCACAGAGTCATAGGGAAGTCCAGGATGATGTTGGGGTGATACCACAGAGGGTGCCCGATGCTCCCCATAGGAGGGCCAATCAGGAACTTTTTCCATGCATCAAACATGGAATTTTGTGCTCATGGAGGAGTGGGAAAATGAAGTTAAGATGCAGGAGACCAAAGGAAGCCCCCCCACACTACAGGACCTTGGAAAAGGAAAGAGACTCGGTGGAGGGGTGTGCTGTGTGGAGCTAGTAAGCCCCCACGTGAAGATCTCTAGGCCTCTTTTCAAGTCTAAACATCCCATGCCCCTCCCAAGTCTCTTTCGCCATGCCACTGTGGTCTGGAATTGCTCTCCCTGTACATCACCGGGACAAATGAAAAGCAGTGGAAGAAAAAAAAAACCCATGCAAAGATGAGGGGCTTTATTTCACCAGTGAACAGGGTATGCTGTTGCCTATTATCAAGATACAGAAGAATGTCAGGTCCTCAGAAGAATCATTTAAACCAATGCTCATCTTCAATTAGCACCTACCAAAAATAATGGAGAGACAGAGGCATTACACACAAAACTGGCTGGAATGTTGTGTATGAATTCCTCTAAGAATCAAGGGCTGATATCTCTGCGGACGATTTCTGAAGTAAAAATTCTCTGGTAAAGCATATGATAGGCGCAGTCCCTTGGTTGGTATCACTGGAACTGGAGTTTGAGTCAGATCTGGCCCAGGTCCCAGCAGGGATGAATTGCTTCCTTCCTCCTGAGCACGCTCAGAGACTGACCCCTCCAGCCCTTCTGCTTACACTACAGTGTGTGGCCTGGCGAGAGGCCGGGGTCGCCTGCCACCAGGGGAGGGACAGCTGGTGCTGACCGAGGATGACCTGCCTGCCTTGGTCACAGGGACGAGCTTGAAAGGAAGGCAGCTGGGCCTACATCTGACCAGAAGGCGCCTGCCTGGCACTTAATCCTGAGGAAGCCACACCTAATGTGTGCTTTGTAGGAGAATTCCCTTAAGAGAACTCCAGCTTGCTGCTCAGAACATTTCCTACTGTTATTACTTTTTTTTTTCGTTAGAAAAAGGCCTTGCCTGACCCTTGGGCAGTGGCTTCATAAGCACAGTTGGATTTGTGTGCTATGTGTATGCACATGTTTTTATTTAGTGACTGTTTTTAAATGAACATTTTTTTCACTTACTCCTACTTAAATTTAATATTCTTTTTCAGGTTTCATTTCAAAATGGGCAAAAGGAAGTCATAGTGCAAAGAACACAGTTCAAATGACAGATCTTATGTGCTGGGAGTTTCTTTTCCTGGCTGTTCTGGGACGCCTAGTCTGGGTTCACAGACTAGAGAGATGGCCCTGGAATCAAGAACCAGCAGCAAAAGACTCAGCAGAAGTTCAAGCCAAGTTTCTGCCACAGAATAATATTCATTCTGGCTTTGGTGCATTGCTTCTAGCACACTGTCCTCAGTTCAGAGGGCTTTCAGTTAAAAGTAACAGTTCTCAGACATGACCATCTGGTATCAAATGGGTCCAGCAGCCGAGAAAAGAAGTGAGTGGATGATGAGAACCAGAGCTGCCATCCACTGTTGCGGCCAGAAGTCTAGGAAACCGTATGTGGAACATCCGTTATGATGTTCCAGAGTAGGGGCAGCAAACCTGAGCTGAGTAAAAGCTTCCATCGTGCAAATGCAGAGCCTGTGTCCCCCATCAGCTCTGCTGCTGAAGTGCCAACAACTACTTATTGACAATGAGATGGACTGGCACAGCCTGTCCCATGTCGATGAAACTGTGTGTGCAGAGCCAGGCAGCAGACCAGATCTGACCCAGGCCTGGCAAAATAGCCGACCTTTGTTTTAGAAGGCCCAGCAGGAAGGCAGGAAGTATAAAATCAGAATCCCCTTTAGCTGGTATTTTCTAGAAGATAAGAGCTAGTTAAAAGAATTCATTTCCTGGGGGCCAAACCCCAGAGAGTTTTGTTAGGAACCATCAAGAAGTAAGAAGCAAGGAAAATGGAGTCCAGATGTGAGGAGGACAAGGAGGCTCGGCCAGGGAGAAGAGCTCCTCAGTTGCTCCTGAGTGAGGCAGAGGAGCTGCAGACGAAAGTGTCCAGAGCAGGGCTGGGCAGTGTGAATGTGCTCCTGGGGGTGCCTCGGTTCTAAGCATGTTGGTCTTTCAGAACAAAATGTCCCCTCCCCCAGCCCACTCCCAGCATGCCTGGGATCCGAGCTCTCTCTCTCCCCCAGACACTCTTGGGTGATGAAAGACGGAATCTAAAGGGTGCTGTGAAGCTGCCATTCTGGTATTTATGATTCTGACGTATAGCCATAATTTACATTGATCTGAAACCAGTCCCCGCCTTGGTCCTCAGGACTAATCCAGACACAGGTTACTTCCTTCAACCTTCAGCCCTGCAGAAACTCGAAGGCAATGACTTCTCTCAGAGTTCTTCCGGCTGCCCCTCCTCCTGGGAATCCATGTGTGTGGCCTCCCTTCCCAGTGACGTCCTCTGGAAAAACTCACCATCCAGCTTTGCCGGACCTGGGGCTGGCTGCTGAGCATGCACACTGGCTCAGGCTTGGTGGGAGAGTCTCACAGCACTCTGTGTCTTTAAGGAATGTCAGCTGAGAACAGCAAGCCTGCTGTTTCCTGTGGCTTTCCTTTAGTTTAGATGCCGAGAAGCTCAGCAATTTTGTGAAATCACCGAATATTGTGGTATTATAGAAATATCTGCATTAACTTTATTGTAAGTTTTCAGCACATGTTTCAGTTTTTTAATAACTAATTTGGCATTTAATAACCAATATAATAACAGGTGTTAAGCAGTGATAGACTTACCCCTGCACTTCTTAGTAATAAGGCTGATGGCAAATTTCTCTCAAGTTTGGATAAGGAAGTGATTTTCCTAGTTCTATCTTACTAGTCTAGCAGAACTAAATTTGTTACTGACCGTAGATACAGAATTCTTTCATTGAAGTCTCATTTTTTTACTGAATGTATTTGATATTTAAACAGAGCTATCTTTTCCCAAAACATGGAGTACATTAGAAGAACATAAAAACCTACCATGGTTTTCCAAAACCGTCAACATACATTACTACCAAGAGCACATAAAAACAGAACCCACAGAGGTGATTCACAAGGCAAATTTTATACCGCCTTTTGGAGAAATTTCTGTCTTTACTTTCCTTATGTTTTTATCTTGTTGACTCACAATCTGTAATTCTCTTGGCTAAGCCTCCTTCTTAACCAGCTTTAATATTTAAATATAATGACAAAGATGAATCTCTTCCACCATCAAAGTAATTCTGGGTCAAAACTTACTAGATGAGATTCCTTATCTGAAGTAAGAGATTATTTGAATTTTTCCCTTGGGGATGATTAGAGATCAATCATCAGGTACTGAAAATAGGTGCTTTTGTTAGTCAGAAGTTTCTTTCAACACGCAGATACAGTTAAAAGAGGTTACAAGGATGTTCTGTACTGTGCAAGAAACTCTGTCCACTTGCTTTGTGTCTCAGAGACCCTTGTAACTCAAGAAGATGGTGGTGAAGTGTTGGGAGTGAAGCCAAGTCCAAGGTCGAGAAACCCCTACAATGAAAGCCATTTGCCCCCATAATATGTCTAAGCACCAAGTCCAGCCTCAATCATCACTCCAGGACATGGGGAATCTTCTCATCTGTTCCTGTGCCAAGCCTGGCATCACTGGATGTCCCATTCAATCAGAAAGAACACGCTGATGGAGCAAAGCCATTCCTGCCTGGCACCCTGGGGCTCTGCATGTCCCAGTGAGGCTGGAGCTGTGTGAGATGGTGTCCAAGGGCCTTTAACCGCAGAAGGCCTATGTCCACTACCAGGGATAGATTTCAACTTGTAATCTAAAGCACTTGATTTTTGCTTTTGAAGCAGAATATGGTTATGGAGGTCCCAGTAACCAGAGAGCAAAAACTGTGTATTCTATCTTCACGGAGCTCATCCCTTGGCTATTGACTCTGGCACACTGCCGAGCCTTATGAAGGGGTGGTGGGAGCAAAAGCACTTCCTCCTGAGGGCTTGAGGAGAGAGCGGTCGTGAAGAACTTGGACTCCTGAATGCCCATTCAAACCAGATAGTTTTTCCTGAAAGCTGAGAAAGTTTTATACACAAGCATTTCTTTGTAAGCTCAATTAACTTTTACAATAATTTGTGCTTTGAGTTTAAGAAATACAGATGCTGCGTGGGTGGTGGCAAGGGTGAGGGGGTGGGAACGGGAGGCTGAAGGAATCAGACTAGAGATCCCTCCCCTCTGGAAAATTTGGGAACACTTCCTTTCATGGAAAAAGTACATCAAGTTTTAGGACTACTAAAACATTGAAATGGTTTGTAGAACAACTGGAAAAAGCATGGCTGTTAGGGGAGTCCAGACTGGGTTTCCTCCCTGCTTCCCAACCTCCTAATGAGACCCAGATATTTGTGGCAGGAGTATCTGGAATTGTAGTTTTACATTTGGAAACAGTCCAAAATTGGGTAGCACAACCCCAGCACTCACCAGATTGAACCCAGCTTAGTTCAATTTGCAAAAGAAATACAAGACCAAAAATAATACATAACAACATTGCCTCTGGGTAAGGGAATCCTATTAAGTGACAATAAATGAGTTTTCACTAGGGAATGGATTTTACCATGAGAAATATACTTGTACCCCTCCTGCTACTAAGTATATTCAGTTATTATTTAGTGTTGATTTGAGGTTAAACAAGGGTATTTAGGTTTAACAGGATGTTTGTGGTTATTTTATAGTACAATTCTTGAGTAAATGTTATACCCTAAAATCCCACATTACTTTTCATTTAATGAACGCTTCACACATCCTCCCACAAATAAAATAACATTTGAAAAAAATACTTAACTTGAAAATAATCTAGCCTTTCTAATTCACGTCTACCTAATACTTAAACCATTAAAGAGTCAAAACAATAAAAACTACAGAGGACCAAGCTATGAGGAAGGTCCTTGTAATCTGATCACACATGGCTCTCAGCACTGAGAGTTCTCCTCAGCCTTAGGGAGAGCCATGCAGGGAACCATCTTGGTGACCCAGCTGTGGAGCCTGGCTACTGGGGAAGGACGTCACGTCCAGTGGATGGCGATCTATGGACCAGTTCTGAGGCACCTTGGAGTCAACTCGGGTAATGAGTTCTCTCAGCTGAGTCTCACTTTCCTCATCTTAAAAATGAGAATAAGAGCCAGTCTTATGGGTCGGGTGTCAGGGTTAAACTGCTACTCTCTGTAAAACAGTGACTAACTCCATATGTTGTCTCTACTATCACCATCCAGAGTGTTCCAGGGACCACACGGCATCCAGGGCCAGTTGCTGTAGGACTGACACTGTTCACACATGACAAAGCTGAAAGTCCATGAGGAAAAGAACCACCAAAGCATATGAATATGTGGCCCAGACATGCAGCTGGGATCCTGCGGCACGGGTGGGAGAATCCTCTGTGTGGCCCAGTCCATGGACACGGCAGGAGTCCCTGAAGACCAGTCTTGAAGAGGTGTACGGGTGGACAAGGTAGTCCACTGTGTGTGAGGCTTGGGGATTTTTGCCAGTAAAGCTGACACAAAGGCCCCATGGCTGGAGACCGTCTACTGGGAAGCGGCCGTGAGAACAGGGCCTGGGGGAGTGCATGAGCCAAGTCCAGGGCCAAGGGTTTGCAGATTCCATTCCTAAAGTCAAGAGAAGTCACAGACAAAAGCTCAAGCGAGGAAGAACATGCTCAAACATGTGCTCCACAGCACCTGCTGCTCTGTGCTCATGTCTGTAAGAGGAAGCCAGAGCGGACAGGGTGTTCTGCACCTCCCCGACCAGGGCCCACACCTGGGAAGGCTGGGCTCACACAAGAGCCTCCCCTGAGGGAAACGGGGAAAGATCCCTAGGTCTTCTCGACTATTTCTCACAACTTGCATGCAAATCGACGCTCTTCTCCAAACAAAACCTTAATTATCTGACAAGCACCAGCGCAGGTACTGCCAGAACACAGGAGGTGAGCCAGAGCCAGCCCTGGCACCCAGTGCAGTTGGGTGAGCTTTGCTCTGGAATGTCCTGGTCACAGCAACTTCCCTTTCAATGGAGATGGATGGTGTTAGGCATGCTAACTTGTAATTTTTAAATCATGTGGCTTTGTCATTGTTGTTGATATATAGATTTATTTTTAAAATCACATGGTTTCAATGGTACATTATTTGATGCATAACTGAGACTCACTATTTTTTTGTTTTGGGGCTACACACAACACAGTGTTCAGAACTTATTCCTAGTTCTGCCACTTCTGGAGGGATGCTGGGGACCATACGGGGTACTGGGGATTGAACCCAGGTTGGCAATGTGCAAGGCAAGTGCCCTACCTTCTGTATTATCACTCAGGCCCCTGGGATTGATTTTTTTTTTTGCTGCCATGCTTCATAAAATCAAATAATCTTCATCTTCTAATTTAAAGAAAGTTTCTTGCCATTACAGAAGTGTAGATAACCAAGTGATATGCTCAGGAGCTTATAAACAGGGGGCATGTCTGGAACCCATTATAAATTTTCAGGGCCAGACAGCCTTAGAGTTTTCTCTGCATTCATCAAAATGATGCAGGGTGACGAAATACCCAACAGGAAGAATTTGACTCTGGCATTGGGACTGGCTGGGTTTTGTGGCTATTGCTCCCTACATGTTGTGATAACCAGGAGTCATTTGCTTGGTTATTGTGCTTGAACACTCAGTTCCCATATTTCTGGGGATTGCATGCCAACAGAAATGTTGATTTGTTGCGGCACCTAGGTCTGCACCTGGCTATGCCACCAGGACTGAGCTCGGAGATGTGGGCCAGTGCCAAAGATCAAACTCACAGCCTCTTATCAGCAAGGCAAGCACTGCACCACACAGCTACACCTCAGCCCCAGGAGCCATTTGCCTTTCCAAGTAAGAAACTGGAATGTTGGAACCCATCATGGCATCAGGAAGCATCAAAGCCTAGATTACAAGAAACAACTCTGAGTTTGGTCTCAGCATGGAAAAGAGGGCTGCCAGCCCTTGATAGCAGTAGGCCAAAGTGAGAATAGTGAGAACAGTCTTGGGGTCAAGGGCTCTCATGGGGTGAAATCTGACTTGCTCTGAGACTCCAGTCAAGCAAATGTGTCACACCCAGGGGTCTGTTCGTGACTATGAACCCACATATGACAATCCAGATTAGATTCATGGTTATTCACAGAAGGTTCACTATGACTTCCCAGCTTGTAACCATAGACTATCACAAACAGCACCATCCACTTTAGCACTTAAATTTGCAATTTTTAAAATCCAGAAATGTGATGCAAGTCAATCAAGTCTCCAGAGCCTCAGTCCATACTTAAGAGAGTCCTCTGTCTCAAGTTTTAATGATTCAGTCCATTTCATGTCTGATATGCCTTTGCAAAATCCCGGTAGAGAGCTAAAATATACTGATATCAATAAAACATGCTGAAACAGAACTTTAGATTTGATTTAAGCAGTGTGGTATGTCACATAGACATTCTCTGCCAATAACATAGAAGGAATCATCAACAGGTCTGGACATTTTAAAACCACAACTGATGCAGAGCAGTTTTTTCCCTGTAATTTAAGCTATGGCTTTATCGCTGGAATTCACTTCCTCTATTACACTCCTAATTAGACTGTAGTACAAAACACCCCTACTGTGTAGTACAAAACACACTGGGGAAGACCAGCAGCTTTAGCCTTAATGGCTCCCTGACACACTGCTTCCTCTCTGTCTTCTGAGACATCCTCTCTAGAGTGCCTCTGGGTGTGAACTGAGGATCCCATCAGTGAGACTTTGCAGTCCTAATGCTCTTCTTCAAAAGCCAAGTGAATGAAACACCTGGTAAGGTCCAGACAAGGGCCCTCAGGCCATTATCTGAAACTGTGCACACAGGAAGATTCTGAAAACAATTTACAAGGAAGGAGTATACTTCAAGCATTGAGAAATATATTTTTCTACAAACTCAATAATAAAAAGAAAGTAAAGACCAAAGGCTTCTAAAAATATAAAAATACACTCTTTTTAGGGCACATGAGCTAGAGCAGAATGTTTCATTAAGTTTTCTTTCTAATTGTTTATAAAATGAGTGATTACAATAATGACTGTAAATACATTTTGAACATGAATTTTTAATTTATTGAATAGATATTTATATGCCAAAATATTTCTTTTATTCATTGGCTCAGAAAACATTATCATCTTTATTCGATTAATTAACCTGAAACTTATTTGGTGACACCATGTAGAAAACATATACTTTTTTTTAGGTAGCATATTCAAGACATGGCTTATAAAATAGAGGAAACTAGATGGATTGTTATTAATATTTTTTACAGTATGCCAGAGTGGAAAGAAATCCATGGTCTTGTCTTTTTCATATGTAAATCTTATATCACCCTTATTGTTTTCATCATCATTGTTATCACTATCATATCATAGTCTCAATTTATGGTCCAGCATGTGCATAATTTTAATGTAATTATATTCTGGAAGGTGCTGCTGTGAACCATTCGTTAATTAGCTCTTCAATTAATTCACACATAATTGTTCACTAATTGTGAGGAACTGTTGTCACCAGTCTCTCCCTGTACACAAGTAGTCAATGGCAGAGTCAATCAAACCTATTAGAAGAGAAGGTAAAGCTGTTCAGATATGCACAGACCAGTAACTTTGAGCTAAGAGAAGACAGAGAGCGTCTATAATGCAGCTTCTCAGAGGAAGATGCCTGAACTCCAATGTGGAGAACAACTCAAAATTATGATGGAAAGAACAAAGGAAGAGGTCTGAATAGGCACAGACAGCAGCAGCTGTAAGGTATAGGACCAACTGCTGAGCAAGCATCACTCTGATGCCACCCTGAACAGCTAATGCAAGGAGTCAGGCACTGCGCCAGTCAGGAAGAAATGGGAAGGGATGATGGCTGCCTCCTGCAGGGATGGAAAGGGTGCCTGTGGGTGGGCACTGAGTGCAGAGTGAGGGACAGTGAGACAGGAAGGCAGACTGGCCATGAAAGAACAGGAAACAAAAATACAGAAGTTTCTACTGACACTTTATAATCAGAAAATATAGACACTGAGGACCTGCTCCAAGAGAGAGTCTGAAAGCAGAAAGGTCACGCCAAAGAAATATGGACATCAGATCTCTTAGAAGTAGAAGCTCAAGTTGTGTTAAGGCCTCTGGACTCTGAGGGAAAAAATTCCACTGGTGATTTGTTTGCTTGTTCACAAAAGACTACTAAAGTAATTGCTATCATTTCTTCCCAAAGGTGGGCTCACATACACTCTCACTCACAGTCTATGGACAGCAAACAACTTATAACATGGACTAAAGTAACTGTAACGCTCCGAACTGACCTTTTACAAACAAAACAAAGCTCAGTTAAGTAGCCAACATGCCTACTAAAGAGGAAAACATATCGGAGAAGCCCACGGCATGGGCTGTGTCCTTGCAGCGCATTCCCAGTGCCCCGTGCAGTCCTCCCTGTGGAGCAGCATGGCGTGGAGCGATCTGCCCGACACAGGCTCCACAGATGTCAGGTTCCCAGAAGGGGTCAGAAGAACACTGGGATGACAGATACACTTATTAGATAAGTGAGTCAAATAATTGCACATGATTGCTTTATTTCATGCTTATTAATTCTGGTAAGAGGAAAGTTCTAATGTTGATTTCAAATAGCAATTTACTCAGGAAAGTTTGATGAGCTAACAAAAGACAAACAACAACCCATTGAGCTGCAGTGTGTGTATTTCCAGCCTGTTCCTAACGGCAAGTCTCTGGATCAGGGGAGATGGAGCAGAGACGGGGAGCAGGCTGAGGAGAGGAAGACGGAGCAACAGCCAGCTGGTTACTAGAACAAATCAAATTTCTACAAGAGCATTTTTGTCTGACATTCCCATAAAGAATATCAAAGACACCTTCTAAAAGACACAGGTCACACCACTGACTGAGCGGAATCAGACCTCATACTACGTTGGGCCCAAAGGCAACATGTCTCCTAGTTTGGGCAGAGGGGAGAGGGTTGTTTATTCTACACGACAGTGGAAATGCCTTTGCAAGGAGGACAGAGCAGAAAAGAAGCACCGCCTTTCTGTCAAGGCATATGAAGAGGGGGAAGCTCACTCTTTCTCTGCTATCTGAGTTCATCCCCAGATCTACTCATGACCATAACATCTAAGGAGTCTCTGAGGCGGGGCTTTACGCACTTTCAGAGAAGGCAGTGTAAAGAACCCTTGTTTGAATGTTCAGCTGGGGGCTGTGTTACCCTGCACAGTCTGAGATATTTCCCGATGTTGTAACACTTGGATCTGGCTTGTGGAATCTTCCCTGCTTTCAAAACAGATGACCTCTCACTAGAAGATTCACTTATCTCGTTCCCCCTGGCCCTGTAAACCAGTCCAGCAAAGCCCTAACTTGTAACAAACAAGCAATTCGCTCCAAGAGAAAATAGAGTTATCTAATCACCCAAAAATGACACCTGGCAAGTTTCTAACCATAACGCCATTTGACTCATTTCCATCAACATTTCTCCTAACAGGCAATATTAATGTCTTTTAAGTCTGAAGCCACCATAACCAATGAAAAACAAAAAAGAAATAATAATAATAATGCAATGAAGCCTGATGAACATCCTCCACTCCAGATGAGTGTTTTAAGATGTGCCAACAATGTTCTGAGGAAAATAAATAAGCTAGTGACAACTCATCAAATGTTTATCGACCCCAATGTGTGGCAGCTCCATTCTTACGACCGGGCATACAAAGGTCTCTGCATATAATATGCCACTGGTCCAGGGAAAAAGACTACATGTACACCTTGGGTGCCTCCCACCATCACTGATTAGCTGATTCAGAAGGGAAATGGTGTAGCCTGGCTTTCATATGGGTCATTTCCACATAAATGCCTCACTATTATCAAACATTCTTTTCTCCACTAAAGTAAATAATTTTTAAATGAAAGAATGGGAGTGACTGTCAAACCAAGAAAGTACTTCCTTTGGCCATTAATAAAGTTGCTCAATAGCCATGTGTGAGCTGAGTCATTTTTACAGAATACCATGAGGTGGAGGAATAAACAAGTTCTTCCTTCTTCTGTGTAGAAAGACACATGTGTACTTAGACACGCAGAGGCAGGCAAGGCACTCAGATCCTTCCAGCCTTGCACAGAGGACTGCAAAAAAGACTCCTCCTATCTATGACCCTTATACCGGGGGGATGGCACTAGGGCTGACAGAGAAGCAGCAGCAGGAAAGAGAAAGGAGAAAGAGTGGTCCTGTTCTGGCCTAGCTGGATCACTTTAATCTACTTGAATTTAAAGACACAAAAACATTCCCCATTTGTCTCCATGCTCCCAGCAAGGACCTAGGCCTCAGCAAATCTGTACTTCAGCAGTTCATCAAATGGCTTCTCAAACTGGAACTGACATACGAATTACAAAGGATGTAGCTAAAATGCACGTTCAAAGGTGCATTCCAGGCATCAGGGAACCTAGAAGTGGCTGGCCTACAGGGACAACAGATTGCATTCTCTGGGTAGGAGAGGCCACCCTAAGGCTAACTTGGAGAGACCCAGGGGAGCTGAGACCAGGGCAGGTTGGACAGCTGAGTGCCTGGCTTGCCTCTGCGTGCCACTGCTTGGGGCATGAAGATCAACAGATGCACATTTTCAGTACTGTAAAGGCCAAAGACAGGCAAGGGGAAGGCATACGGCAGATGGAACAGCTAGAGAGAATGATGGTCTGCTCTTTCATCCTCTCGCTGGTGAATTTCAGTGCAGTGGTTAGAACAGAGATTATTTTCTGATGAAATTCAGACATTGATTAGGAGGGGGAAACAAACTGATATTCTCTCTGCACACCATTTGTTAAGACAGGGACCTCTGACTGTACTAAAACTCTAGTTGTCTGAGTATGAAGAATCTGCTGGGACTCATGTCAGAGTCAGCAATATTTCCCTTTGTTTTCCTCCAACACCTCCAGGTACGATTCACACACTCTCTCTCACACACACACACACACACACACACACACATATTCAGTACAATGTGATGACTTGCTCTGTATGCAAATTGTGTAATGGTAACCAAGATTATGTTAATTAACACCCTATCCCCCCACAGTTACACAGTGTGTGTGTTGACAATACTTAAGATCTGTTCTCTTGGAAATTTCCAGTTTAACAATACATATTAATTTATTAACTATAGTCCTCAGACATTACATTTTTTTGTTTACCATCTCATAAATGTTATGTATGGTACTGATGTACAAAGTTACTACATCCCACCAGCAAAGTGACCAAGACCCTAACCCACTATTCCGAAGACATCTCTAGTCTGATCTTCATCCACCCACACCGCACCCCCCACTTGATTTGTTTTGTAATCCAAGACAAGTATTTATTATCATTTGATGTTGCCAATTCCCTAGATTTTCCTCTATGTTCATCAGATGGGTGAAATCATCCAGCATTCATCTGATTCCCTGACTTATTTTATTTAACATGATGCCTTCCAGTTCCATCTACCTTGCAGCCAACAGAGTGATCTTATCTATTCCTGCTGCAGTGTAGTATCCCGTTGTGAACAGAGGCCATGGCTTCTTTATCCATTCATCTTTCATTGGACATTTCGATTATTTCCATATACTGGCAATAATGGGACTGGAGTGATAGCACAGCGGGTAGGGCATTTGCCTGGCATGCGGCTAACCCAGCTTCAATTCCTCTGTCCTGCTCGAAGAGCCTGGCAAGCTATTGAGAGTATCCCGCCCACCCCACACAGAAGAGCCTGGCAAGCTATCCATGGCATATTCAATATGCCAAACACAGTAATAACAACAATGGAGATGTTACTGGTGCCCACTCGAGCAAATCAATGAACAAGACAACAGTGCTACAGTGCTACTGGCAATAGTACTAAGTATTCCACTGCAACAAACACAGTTTAAATAACTTTTCAAACTAAAATATTTGGGTTTTGTGGGTAGATGCCAAGAAGCAGACTGCTGGGTTTTGTGGAACTTCTATTCTTACTTTTTCAAGGAATCTCCAAACCGTTTTCCTTAAAGGCTGAACCAAATGACATTCCTACCAATCGTGAATGGGGGATTCCTTTCTCACCACATTTCTGACCATGCCAGTCTTTTTTATACACCTAGCAGTTGTATGTCTTATTTGGGTAAAGTCTCTGCTCATATATTTCTCTACTTTGATAGGATTATTGTTTTTTTGTTGTTCAGATTTGTGACTACTTCATGAATCTTGGATATCTGCCCATTATCTGTTGTGTTGTATGTAAATGTTTTCTCCAAGTCAGTGGGGCAACTTTCTATTTAATCTGAGTTTTCTTTGTCATTGAAATTTAATTTGAAAACTGTGAGTCAATATTGAAAGAGAAAGGAAGAAGATGTGAGGAAATAAAAAACCATCCCATATTTCATGTACTGGAAAAACATTGTGAAAATAATCATCCCAAAGGATGACACTGACTCAATGCAACCCCAACAAGGTTCAAGAACTTGGAACAAAATCTAGTAAAATGTTTTTCTAATATTAAACCTCTCAACTAGCCAAAGCAACTTAGAAAAAAATAAGTTATATGAAAAAGTTATAGGGCAATCACAACTGTGCTGTCCCACAGTGTTACCTGGCATGAGTGGCTCTCTGGTCCCTCTGACTGTGGGTCTGAAATATCTGGAGGGCAGGCCTGTTTGTCTTCTGGACTTGCTGGTTCCCACCCACTCTTAGAGTTTGTAGGGTGCTTCCAGGATAACTAAAGTCCAGGTGCTAATCCTTGGGGCCAGTGGGGCAGAGCTGAGGAGCTGAGGATGATCTTCCTACAGTGAGAGTCAGGAGGACATCCTTGGTCACCCATTGTCTACCTTGCTCTTTCACTTCTGATAAAATCAGAAGGGTAACTGCTGAATATCTTAAGAAGAAATGTGACAACTCATTCACACATATTTCATCTGTGCTAGAGAACTTGAAAGCTGAAATATGAAGCGCCATAAAATGGAGTTCTCCTGCGGGGAGTCTTCCCTAGCTGGGTATGCTGCTCTTCTTTCTCTTTATTTTTCTGGTCACGTATGAAACCAAACTGTTTTCATGGCCTCAGCTCTGATGTCTGAACACCTGCTTGGTTTTCTTATTTGCGAAGTCCAACCTTTTCACACTCTAGGGACTTACTCTTCACTAATGATTTTTCACAACCAAAAAAATAAATCACTCCTGATTATAGAGCACAAATGTTTACAAACTTGGAAACTAAAAAATTCAATTTCCTGAATGTTTTGTTAAGGGCATACTGCAGAATGTCTGGAGTGGAGTGTGGGAAACTATTAAAAGTGCTCTCAGAAAGAGCCTCTGCACGGCTCTGGGATTTTGCAGAGCTCCATCAATTAGGGCAGGCTGTTCCCAGAGGAGTTTCTTCTTATTCTCACTAGTTTATTCATGGTATCAGTTGCCCCTCAACCACAACAACCGTGGCCAAAAGTTTTCCCATTTTTGACGAATCACCCTGTTTATCTGTTTGCTTTTTTCTTTTTAGCTTAAGTATAACATGCTGCTAAATGTGGAAGTTGGAAAGTAGGTTTGTCCATAGGAAATGCCCCCTCTCCTACGGTGGGGAGGAGGAGTGGGTGCTATGGTATCTCATCCACTCACATGCCCATTCAATAATCATTTACTGATCTAGAAAGAGAGTAAGCAAACCCCTAACCACATTCCTATCCCACTTTACATACTATTTAAATCAAAAGCAAATAAATAAGTTTCCAATTTAATTTGCTGAGTTGTTAAGTCATCTGGGAGGCATTGTTCAACAGTCTTTGAGGTTTATGGTGGACCATTTGGAAATCACAGTAAGTATATATATAAAGTTATTTTCATTTTCCTGGCTGCTTAACGGGAAACTTAGGGTCGCTTACTAGAGGCGCCGCACACTGAACAACAGCACTGCTGCCTGTGTCCTGACTGCACACAGCCACGTCCCTGTGGAGTCCCAGAGACCACCTGACTGCTCTGAGTCTCAGTCACAGTTTTAGTATAGTGGATTATCAACCTGATGATTTCCAATCTCCCTTTCCACTGTCATCCTCTATGATTTTAGGAATGGCCATTAGAAACATGTGAACATTCATATTATCTAGGAAAAGAACACATCAAAATGGTCACCTGCCAGTTCACATCATGCTGCCTGCCATTATGGCTCAGTCATCCATAGCCTGCTTTTCTGTAAGCTTTTCTATAGTAAACATGATTTTGTGCTTTCTTGAAAAAACTAACTCTGAAGAGAGGGAAATAACCATGTGCCACACTGAACCTAACTCACCTTCGGGATGGGCTGTTTACAACATTTCATTTAATTTTCACTGAACCCTATTCTTTATTGAAATTTTACAAAAAGAAAAATGGACTTAAGCTATTAACAGAGCAGGAGAGGGTGAGTTAAGGCCAACGTTTGCCTTTCATCCCCTCAAAGCTGGTTCAAATCCTTGGCACCATAGGTGGTCCCTGGAGAACTACCTGTGCAGAGTCAGAAGACCCCGAGCACTGCTGCCAAAGCCCCTCTAAACAAACTAAAGACAGCTGTCACCTAGTTGGCAAAGTGAGAAGCAATACTCAGGGACACATCTCTGCCCGACTTCGCACTTGGATGCTGTCCCAGACTGCTGCTGCCTCCTGGCCTTAAAATTCACACTATGGGTTTGAGAAAGCTGATGAGGGGTTCAGGCTAGTTAAAATTATGTTTTGTCATTAGATTTCTAGGGAAAACACCTGTCATAATTACAAAAATGTAAAACTAGACAATGAAAGAGTTGAGGATGACGTGGAGAAACTAGAATCCTCAAACACTGGAAGTGGAGTCCAGATTGCTAAACTACTTGGAAAACTCTTTTGTTCATTTGTGGGCCACACCTGGCAGTGCTCAGGATTAGTCCTGAGTTTGCCGACTGTGTTCAGGGAACCACAGACAGTGCTGGGGATTGAACCAGAGTTGGCCACATGCAAAACAAACCTTTTACTCCCTGCCTTATTTCTCTGGATCTGGAAAACTTTTTTGGAAAAACACATTATAGCAGAGAGCAGTCTCAGGCTCTGTCATGTACCAGTTTCACATGTATTCCACAGAAATGCCCAGCTGACAGTTGTGCCCAGCACACATGGAAGTGCACCGAGAGACAAGTGCTATGACATGTATCCACTCAGGACTGCAAAGGAAGCAGCAGCAGCTTGTCTACCACACAGTTGGTAGATGCTTAGTCACAAGAACAAAATGAGAAAGGGCCAGAGCCATGGCACAGCAGGTAGGGCACTCGGCTTGCACGTGGACCCTCACGGTTCCATCCCCAGCAGCCCACATGGTCCCCTGAGCCTACTAGGAGGAGTTCGTGAGTGAAGAGGCAGGAATCAGCCCTGAAAGCACTGCTGAGTGTGGCCCCAAAACAAAAAGTAGGAACAAAATGAGCCAAGAGAAGAACGGACACATTCTAAGCCCTGCATGCTGGGAGAGAACCTGACCCAAGTCCAGAGAGTTCCATGTACACGGGCAGCAGGAGTTGCTGCCTGATCTGAAAGTTAATTACAACAGGGTGCAGAAGCTGGACGCTTGGGATTGGTGTAGTTTTCTGATTTAGTGTTCTACTTGAGCGGAACATATTGCTGTTATCATGATTCTTATTATGGCTGGGAGCCACACCGTGTGGTGCTCAGGGCTTACCCTGTGCCTGCACTCGGGATCACTCCCAGTGGTGTTTAGACCCCGTCTAATCCAGGGATCAGGTCCAGTTTGCCCGTGTGTAAGGCAAGCATCCCACCCTGGATTATCTCTCTGGCTCTCCTTAAGTGAAATTTTACATGAAAACAGTCAAGGGAAGCACCTTGCTCAGAGAAATGAGGCTGTCGAATGCAAATAGCTGCTTGGTCTGGAGAGGGCAGCTCCGGGCTGCACAGCGCTGGTGGTGCAAGCTAGTTCCCATCCTTGCCTGCCCTCTTGAGTTATCTGTTCTGTGAAGTGCTGGGCTGACAGGGCTTCCAGTGCAGTGCTACAGGGGGCAGTTCTTTCTAAAGAGACCATTCTTATCAGCTTTGGGGAAAAATACCTCGGGGTCACTTATGGTGACATTCAAGTGTGTAGGACCTCAGGGTTCAGTGTTCCTGGGTCTGGTGGTGTTCTGGGAATCATGTGGTGCCAGGGACCAAACTCAAGGCCTCCCATCTGGCAAGCATGTGCTCCACACCTTGGAGCCATATCCCTGACCAAAGAACCATTTTGAGCAGTACGGCATAGATTTCAGTTGCTGGGAGAAGGTAGGAAACCTGGACTCTCCTGCTGACCAGGGTCAAGGGTTATACCTCTCCACTGGAGCATCTTAACTGAAATTAAAACAAACAAAAACACCATTCTTGATTTTGTGCTGCCAAGTTTTCTCTTCTTAGGATTATCTATCTATTCTACAAAGATAAAGATATATTTTCAGTTCTCAAACAAGTAAGGTTATAACAACAATCGTAAACCCACATATTCTGTCTCCATTTGGAAGTCTGTAACCAACCCCAAACACTGAACCCTCACTTGGAGAGACTTTAGTCTCCAGTTTCAGATGTTCTACATGACCTGCAGAGCCGTGCCTGTGTGCATGAGCACATGTGCTCACCCACACATCACAACACAAAAATCACTGTCATTAAAATGAATGATGACCCAACTGCCCTGGGGACTGTAAGGTTTGCTGAAGTCCCTCCTCATTCCAGTTACACAATCCAGGGCCAGCCAGTCCAACCTCCCAGCAAAGACACTGGCAAAGACACGTTTCTGGCTGGAAAGGAATTAGGAAGAAAAGAACAGGGTCTCAGGAGGCTCTCATAATTACTGGCTACTGACTGTAGCAACCTGGGCACCTCGAGTGTTCTCTAGCAAGCAGTCTGGGAGCTTGTTGTCCCTGCTGTGTCCCAGTCAGGGGCTGATGAATACCCACAGGTCTCTGTCCCCAGTGGGCTCCCAGTAATCCTGAAGGCTGATGACCATGGCCAAATTCTCAGTGATAATTATAACTTCTTAAATATGATATAGTACAATAATATTATTCCATAAATTTCATAAAGCTAGCTTACATTACATGTCCCATATACCTAATGAAATAGCAACCAGTGTGGAATATGCAGCATGTGAGAGCACTGCATGTGGTGTGTCTCCAATAATACCGTAGGAGAAATCCTGACTCGTGGCCAATCTTGCAGTTATAGGAAATTTTGCCTGAAAAGTACAATAAACACATTTTTATTGTACTTCTAAATAGAGCGTTGGCATTTTAAGTTAGGACACTTCTGAAATTTTGGAAATTTTTCATGTGAACATAAATAAAAATATGAAGCTGCAGTGTTATCTTGTTTTGGGCTAATTTTCTGATGTGTACACAGGTGATAGCAATACATTTCATTTCTTGGCAATATCCTTGGAAAGGAAACATAAACTCATATATAAATACTTTAACTCATTTGATGTGTATCGTATGGGAAAAGTAATTATGCAATTATCTCAAAGTCAATGACTCCTTCTAAAAAATAGAAATATGCTTTCAAAAATACTATTTCTTAATTCAGTAAATGCTATTAAACCTATTACTATACTTAGATATAAAACTGAATGTCATAACAAATATCTATAACATGGCATGGACAAATCTCAGGATATATAATAAGTAAAGAGCAATATGTATATTAATATATTATGATGGTTGTCTCTCAATGACAAGATTGAGATTTTTATTTATTAGATAAAACCTTTATGTATTTCATAACATTCCATAATAGTGGCATTTTATAATTTTAATAAAACAAAAGGTTTTAAATGAGGAAGGGAAAAAAAAGAAGTTATTAGCAGCATCTTTTTGGAGTCGCAGTTCTTGCCCTGTTGGATTCACTGTGAGCTTTAACGTTCATGCCTTCAGGCAGCGCCCAGACCAACCAAGTATGCAGAATGCCTGGCACAGCTCGGGCACCAGTAGTTGTTCTAGTTTCCAAAGATCAATTCCAACCCCTCTCAGGTCATGATTCTTGTCAAATCACCTTGGGTTCTTGTCAGATACAAATATTAAGGGATGTTTGCATCAGAATTGAACTGTGTGAACTTACAGAGCAAAACATTGAACAAGAGCTGAATTTTGAAGCAATGTTTTGCATTAATACTGAGCCTAATTAGAGCTTTCAATGAATCTACCCTTTCAGTTCCTTATTGAAGGAGGTCTAGTGCGGGGGTGGGGTGAATGGAATGTGGAATGGTGGTGATTTATTTGCCTATGAGGCAGAAATAAATATGTATGTTCTGGGGCCACACCTCGTGATGCTCAAGGGTTACTCATGGCTCTGCACCCAGGAATTACTTCTGGAGGTGCTTGGAGACCATATGGGATGCCAGGGATCAAGCCTGTTTGGCTGCTGCAAGGCAAGAGCCTGACCCATTGTACTATCCACTCAGTTCCAAACAACATTTGTAGATATTGATGACCTCACAGTTTCAGTGGAAAAATGAAACCAAAACTACCATCCTGCAAGGAGAGATAAGAAGAGCTGTTAGGTGTTCCCAGCTTTAAAGTTCATTTAGACAATATGAAAATTGCCTGAGCAGTAGGTGAAGGTGAAGGCCGTGTCTTGTGGGATTAACAAGTTTACTAAATACTCTGTTTACTAGGAATGTTTGTGATCTAATTCAGTCACCACAACCATGAGACTAAGTTAGCACACTATCAGCATTGTGTCATCATTAGTCAGAATATTTAGGGAATGAGTTGTTCCCATTCACCAAACTTACTATTTAACTGAAAGTTTCATTAACAAAATCATTTTCCAACCTAATTTTTTATTATTTCAAGTGTATGAAAATCACAACCAGAGGGTCATGGCTTCAGCGTCTGGTGCAATATCACCCTCTCTTCACTCTTAAAACTATTTCAGCTGTACAATAGCCAAGATATCAGAACAACCCAAATGTCCAGTAATCGATGAATGATTAGTGAAGTTGTGATACCTATAAACAGTGGAAAACTATGTAGCTGTGGCAAAAGATGAAATCAAGTTGTTTGCTGCCATCTGAAATAATGTGGAGAGGAAGGATAAATACCAGATGATCTTACTCATTTGTAGCATACAGAGAAACAAAACAGTGAAATAGACAGTACAAATGATAATAAACCCTTGGCCCTGGATTACAGAACCCAGATAACCAAGGAAGCAGGGGGGGGGGGGGGTTAGAGGAAATTCTGAGATGGACTTGAAGGAACCAAGGACATTGGCAGAGGCTCTTGCCACTTTGATGGTGGTGAGGTAAGAAAATTGTGTACATTAATACTATAAACATAATTAATACTACTGTCCCATGCTCTTAAACATTGTTTTTAAGAGACTAAAAAAGTGATGCCTTAATTCTTTAGTGTTTTATTGTGATTTGTGTTTTTAATACTGTGAATAAGCAATGGCCTGAAGCCAGAAATGTTTCTGATTAACAATAAATGATTTAAAAGTGTTCCAGTTGTAGGGAAAATTACATGGATAGTATGTATCTACTGGACATATTACTTTTTTCGAAGATTTGATCTTATAATCAAAACAATCCAGGGGACCCTATTCCTGGAAGACCTAGGCTAGCTTGCAGGGACTTCTGCTGTGGTTCCCATAAGGTGGCTGACAGTCAGGAGATGACTCTAGTTTTAGCTCTGCAGGGAAGTGCCAGTCACCTTGGCTGGGGTCCAAATCCTTGGGGCAATCTCATAGCGTATTTAGGATTATCAAGAGATCATATTTCAAACAATGTTCATTTCCAATTTTCATTTCCTATTTCCCATTTCTAGTAGCAAGGCTGAGAAGCACATAGAAACTCGCTCTTGTTTTTCACGGGAGGCTCTGGATGCAGACTAAGGGGAGGCTTTCAGATTTGGACCTGGTGCAGTCTTCCTCCAGGCTTTCTGCCAGGGAGCCTCCAAGTCTCGCTCTGAGGCCACGTCTAGACGAGTCTAAAACCCTTGATTGAAATTGACAACCACTAGCTAATCATCTGTTTGTTTTGACCCCAAATTACAGGTTTGAGCAGCGGACCCTCCTACCAGCTGCCATGTCACCTGGTGCTGTGTTATGTCATCCCTGCTTCTGTCACCCACCATGCAGAGCAGTGACATCGCTGATGGATGCACTCAGGCCCTGATATGCTGAGAGGAAGGGAAAAAACAACCCTGCAAGAGTCAATGTGATCGATTGCTCTTACATTAATGCTGATATCAGTGCAGATAGCCATAATTCTCAGAAGGGCTGAAAACTCTGTCAAAGCTGGGTTTGTGGATCAGAGGGGGAAGTCAGCTGTATCGCACAGGTTAAATTCTTGTGCTTTTCCCCCCAACCTGGCAAGGGATATGTGAAAGGGATTTTCTGTGAATCAGGTGGAATGGCCTTTGCTGCCTTTGGCAGTGAATTCTGTGCTGGAAATGCTTCAGGTGAAGCTGGAGAGCCCCATGATGCTATCAGCCACACCTGAGATTAACTGTGTCAGTCAGGGAGCCCAGCCATTCACAAGCTCCAGGCTCCTGGAGCCCCTAAGGTCAGCTCTGGGATGCTTCTGGGGGTAAATGAGATAACAGGGAAGAAGACTTTTAAGCACAGCACTGTGCCCAGAGTACCATATAAACAGAAGGATGCATTTCACCTGTCTGCTCCCTTCTACTGGCATTCTCCAAGACTTCCTAAATGTGTGATCTAGGAGAGCTATATACCTGGTGAGTGAAGAGAAAAGGCCAGGACTTTCAAAGAAGCGCTCGCTAACACAAAGGAAGATTCCATAAACACTTCTCAAGTTAACACTTGCCTATTCTGATTTTATCATGATTTTTGTTTTTAAAGTCCATGCACCAACTCCTTGACCCCTGAGGCAAAATTAGCTCATTTACACTTCTAGCTAAGAAGTTATTTTCTATAGGATTATATTCAATCTATATCATAACAATATTGAAGTGTTCTCTAGATCACTTTTTGGCAACACCTACTAATACATTCATTACTAGACTTTGCTCAGAGTGGTAATAGCAGGCTCAGGAAACGGAAAATCCAAGTCTGACAAAAACAACAACTACAAAAGGTGTGAGGATAAAAAAAAAAAAAAAAGTCAGCAAGACAAAACTTGCCTAGTTGGGCAGCTGCTCTGAAACCAGTTACTGTGGACTGCAAATCATACCTTGGTTGATTGAACCTCAGACCACAACATGTCTAAAGAATGAAGCAAAAACACTTTAGTTCTGGTGCACTTTGCTGTAAGATGCAGACCACTGGCGTTAGAGGACTTCAGCAGGCCAGCCGAGAGAACGTGCGCCGGGTGGTACCCTAACCCAGCTGGCAGGGTTCTTGGGAAGAGTGGTGTCAGCTGTCTGCTAGCATTCAGCACTTCCAAATCCAATTTCTATGGTTTCTGAATCAGTTCCTGTGATATAAATGGAAGGGAGGAAAGCAACAATGATGCTTCCAAGAATAAAAGCAGCGTAAGTCTGGAAATCCCCCAAAACTTCACTCGCTGGAAGGAAGCTTTTCTGAAGGTACTTGAATCCCCTCATTTCTGCATAGTGTCAATGGAAAATGAAATCACTCCCTTCTTGGCTTGAAAATGCTTCTCCAGCTACTTCACACCTGGGTCCCAGATCTGCCAGGGGCCAGCTGGTCACTGCAGAATCTGGTGGCTGATGGCCAGCAAGAGGCAGGAGAAAGGAAAGCTAGGGCTAAAACTGGTCCCAAATAGTCTGAAAAGCTAGATTTGAAATTCGACTTCCGGGCCTAATGGGGAAGCAGCATGGAAACGGAGTAATTACAGGAAAAAAAGAGAGTTGTCATGGATTGTGTTCACACTGAAATAGTCCCTTAGGAATTTCTTGGTTATAGATACATGCTGATTGATCCATGAATATTTATACTTAATATTTAAAGCTGTAAACCACTGAGGTTGCTATCACTGAAATGCCTGGACTGTGCCCAATCTCAGTCTGCTTTGTCTGGTGCCAGTGGGTGGGAGGGTCGTGTTCTGCTGCAGAATGTCCCTGGACGGCCAGAGAGGTTTGACTGGCTGGCATCAGACACACACTTCCACTCTATTATCTTATGGGATAGGGAGTGATCAATTCACTGAGAGAGCTACCCCTACAGAGAACCCTTTTCCTCTCACTTTGGCTATGAGTCCATCAACATTGAACATCTTTCTTTCTCTCCTTGAAAAGTTTCACAAAATTCCCGGAGTCTTCTCTTTTTCCCATTTCCCCAATAGGATTACAGCGATGAGTCTAGCCCTCATGTTTGTGTTATCAGGTCTCAGATTCTTCTGTCTCTATCCTTGTTCTGAGGAGGGAGGTGGTTTGCCAAGGTTCATGCACAGTCAGAGCACAGCCAACAACGAGGCTAACAACTAGGTTGGACTAGCACATAGGCTTCCTCTTCCTTCAGAAGTTCTGGAGGACCATTTTGGCACTCATTCAAAGTAAGAATGGGTTCACATGTTTGTTTTTCTTTGTGAAACTACCAAACAGGAGTCTTTCTCATGCAAATAAACACCTGCCTACAGTCCTACAGTCACCCAAAGAATCTGTCCTTTGAGACCCAAGTTTAGACCTAAACCAGGAGGAAGTATCACTTTAAGGGCTGAAATGGAATTAAGCCTCTCTGCAAAGGTAATATTCTGACTAACAATGACTCATATGGGAAAGAAAGGAAGGCTTTGAATCACTGCTTCAGGACCTGTCTTGTCTTGCTGTCTGCTTGGTCCCTGGCACAAAGGATCACTCCCAACCAGTAAGCAGCAGACACTGTGCTTTGTGCTTGTAGCCAGCTCCTGACTGTCTTTAAGATGGCCATGAGGCCCACCTCAAGGGCAAAACCAGTCTGAAGCCAGCCACACCACAGTGGGCACAAATTCGGATGTTTCACCTCTCACTCCTTTAGATCATTTTCTTTGCTGACAAGACTATAAGCACCCAGTTTAGCTGCCTTAAAGTATGATCTTAGGGGAAAATATGAAGGCTTGCTGCTAACTCTGAAGAGACTTCATGTGGAAAGATGTTTTTTATGTGGAAAGAGACTTTCAGTCACTTGGAAGATCCCATAGCTCGCCCCTCTCTGCACATTAGTCTATTCCTATTCATTTCCACGGTTTGGGTTTGCTGTCGAGTAAGGCAGGCAGCCTGCTCTGCGTAGCTAAGGCCTTTCTGCTTAGCCACTTACAACACTCTTCCTTCTCACTTGTTTTCTCTTTCATATCACTTAAGTTTTAGTCAGTGAACACTGACCATAATAGAAACTTCTGTATTTTTAATATCCTTCCTCCTGAATTTTCTATTTTTCCCACTAAAGCAAGAGGGTAAGCACCTTGCCCTGTCTGTATTCTGCTGCCTATGCTAATTGAGTTCAAATGACTTTAATCCTAAGGATGCACTGGTACCAGTTCACTTTAACCCCCATTCACTGTCTAATATTCTGGGACCCTGAGTCCTACAGACTAAGTCTGGTACTACTTTTGAATGTCAGTGCTTTAAACTTTGAGGAAGATGATCATACCTGCATTTTACACACACACACACACACACACACACACACACACACACCCTATCCCCCCATCTCTCTTCACGGTCAAACAACATTAGCACCTTTCAAAAATTCACAGAATCAAGTAAAATCTAGTTCTCTTCAGCCTTACCTGATCTTTACCACTTTTTTTCCCCCCTGGTGATCGGGGTGTTGGGCCACACCCAGTGATGCTCAGAGGTTATTCCTGGCTCTACACTCAGGAATTACTCCTGGCAGTGCTCGGGGGACTATATGGGATGCTGGAGATGGAACCTGGGTTGGCAGCATGCAAGGCAAAAACCCTACCTGCAGCAACTGAAACTCTCACAAACCTTGGGTTCTGTGACCAAAGGTGTCACCTCCAGGAACTACTTCATGGGAGTTTGTGTAAGAGCATCAACATGGATGAATAAATATGCTCACTATGACTGTAAACAGTAGTAACTCCACACCCAGCTACAGAACACAGGAGGGAGAGATTAAGCTCATCCACATAGAGAAATCTCGGCAGCTCTGGAAAGCAAGTAGCTTTATGTCGATAGACATGGAAAATATGCTCAAGTACAATGTTCTAAATTTCTAAAGAAACTTTCAGAAGATGACTACAAAGGTGACTTCTAGAAACATGAGTATGATTTTTTTAGTTAAAAGGTTATACCTGTCCATCCTAATAAACACTATATGTTTATGTTTAGGGGAATGCTACAATTTGTGATGTATTAGTTGTGTGTGGGCTTGGGCTTGTGGGAATTTCCACCCTTCATTTCCTGTATTTTTTTAAGTTTTAAATTTTTTTAAATATTCATGAGTGTACTGTCACTTTGAATAACAAAGAAGTCTAATGCTGCTTCAGAGGTGTGACAGAGCAGGAAGAATCCCAACCTCCGGGCTTTGCACTGAATATTGGCCAACTTTCTTTCAACCACAGGAGGCTCACCGGTAGCCTTGGGGATGTAGTATGAGTTTGTCTTACTCATACAACATACGTTTTAGGGTGGGATGGAAATAAGATGTATAGCCTCCCATGAAGCCAAACACTCTAGTCTGTCCTGGCCCAGACTCCTGCTCCTTCTGATGACCATTTCCTTTCTACAGCTTGCAGCTCTTAGAGACGGCTACATGAACAACAGTCTCGCTCTGGGTCAGAGAATTGTGTTAGGAATGAATCATATTGCAGCAGAGAATCACCTTTCAGAACTTCTGCCAACTTCAAAGAATAAAACTTTTGTCTCAGGATCACCTTTCAAAGATAGCAAGAGAGGATGAAATATAACTCTTTGAGATCTAGTTTTTAAAATGTTTCATGTACAGAGCAATGGAGTTTTTTCTTTTCAAATGAGCTGGTCCTGGGTTATTTATTTTTGTGCACAGTATGACATAATAACAAATTATGTGGAATTTAAATGTATTAGTTTTCAAATCACTGACCCTTTTTTCTTTTCCCAATGATTTTGTTCAGATCATGGAGTAAGAACAGTCAGAGGCAAAACTTTTAAGAAACCATCTTCCCACTTTAAGTGCAAACACCATTTGTCCACCAAACCTGAGTAATTGGGAGTCAATTGGACTCTGAAAAAGTGGAATTTATTCCTGGCTCTACCACACAGCTCTATCAACAGGATGTTGCTGGGACACTGTTAGACCCTGAAGAGAGATCTTTATGCTTAATTCACTGCAGTGTCCTTCATGTGAAATTCAGGAAATCTGAATGCCAGAAACAACAGATATTTTTATATATCACTTAAGTTCATAGGTATTAGGGTAAACTAAATAAATTTTTAAAAGAATGAATAAAGACTCTGCATCATTGAACAACAAATCCTAATAAACTCTGTTCTATGTCAAAAGAATTCTAGTGACTATTTGTCATATGACTTGCCAATGAAAATGAGAAAAAACATACACATAGTACCAGAAAGAACAAAATGGTCAGACCTATCAGTGTTAATGGACGGGGAGGGAAAACATCTGTTACTAAAACATGAATTGGTCTGGATTGTACAATGAATAGGGCACTTGACTTACATACGGCCATCCTGGGTCTAATCGCCAGCAACTTTTGGGTCCCATGAGCACCACCAGGTATAGAATCAGGAATAAGTCCTGAGCTCCACCAGGTATAGCCCCAAACCCAAACCAAACAAACGAAAAGAAATATTTTGTGCAACTGAGTATACTTGACTTTCAATAAATTAGGTGCTGCCAAATTATGCTTAATATATAATTTTTCTGACAAAAGTCTAATTTTCCCCCCATATTGTAATTTGCTGGAGCAATAGCACAGCGGTTGGGCTTTCATCTTTCACTCGGCCAACCAGTGTTTGATTCCTCCACCCCTCTTGGAGAGCCTGGCAAGCTACCTGTACATATTGGATATGCCAAAAACAGCAACAATAAGTCTCTCAATGAGAGACGTTACTGGTGCCCGCTTGAACAAATCGATGAGCAACGGGATGACTGTGACAGTGATTGTAATTTTGTTTGGAAAGGCACAAAGTATGTATTCTATGGGCAAATAAGAAGAGGTCGTAAGAAGGACTACTCAGAAAAGAGCTAGGTTGGCAGTTTCAGGGAACTCTGACTCAGTGAATTCCATCCCATGTAAGAAGTGCCACCGTTCTCTGTCCTGAGGAGAAGTGTGACCCCGTCCCCCGCAGTCAAACTTCGGCCTTCCATGGCTCCAGCTCATCGGGGAAGAGGTGATCGATCGGCACCTGTGTTTCTGTGGAGCAGCTCTACACTGCCTGCTCCATCCCTGCCGCCATTTCTCCCTGCTCTTTGGAACAGCCCTGCCTGCGACTTCCGACTGAAGCCAGCAAGAAGTGCTTGCAGCCCAGGCCAGTGGCCAACGCACAGCAAGGAGGGTTCCACGAGCAATCTCAATGCCTCCTTCTCAGATTCTTGTTTTCAGAAAAATACAGAAAATCCATGTATCAGTGCTTCTTATTTTATGCTAAGTCTTTTATTACTTTTTCTTACTAGCCTACTACTGTCAGATGAAAGAATAAAAATAATGTAAAAGCCCACTCACCAAATGTAACATTTGTTTTATGTCACATCCATCAACTCTGACCAAAACAGCTAAATTAAAATAGTTTACACATTTTGAATACTGTTTAGTATAAATAACTGGTAGAACACAATCAGGATTTTATTACTCTTTCTACACATGGGTTGTCTTGGAGGAGTAAGTTCTAAGGATTATACTGGATATTGTTATTCGATCCCTTTAGAGCAATATAAGATGCTCTAGGCTCGCCCCCAAGCTCCTGTAGTGCCCTCAGATTGTGCCTATGGCTCATCCACTGTCTGTCATTCATGCAGGAACTGCTTTTATGATGAAATGAGGAAAACAATTAGAGTCTCTATATAGGGCAGTGAAACCATCAGACTCAGGTTCTCTCTGATTTGAAAAATGTTCACCAGCTGTATGGAAGGAATGACTGTCATTGTACATATTAAAATGCACAATATAATGATTTCATATACATTGTGGGATGAATACCAAGATCAACATGATCAACATATCACATATTAACTTTTCTTGTGTTGCATGTGTGCTGTGAGAACGTTTGAGATTTCTTGCAGCCAATTTCAAGTAACAATTGTACAATAATACAATATTAATAACTATAGTCACTACACTGGGCATCAGATCCTCCTAAAGTGGAACTTACCCATGTTATAACTGGAATTTTGCACCCTTTATTTCCACTTGCTTTTCTCGTAGACCCTAGATCTTGTACTTTGAAGATAGCTCTAACACTCACAGGTGAGACAGTTATAGAGAAACCAACCAAGGAGAAAGAAAAAAATAATAAATGTAGCATTATCTTATGATCCACTTAGAATAAGATAAAAGGCACCAGCAGATGAACTAGTTTTATCTCAAGTAGTTGAAACCATTAGAGCTCATACTCTTTGTGGCTTCCCAGAAGTACAATCTCTATTCTTGGCCACAATCACACCAAAAGTCTGTGTTATTTTCCTGAAGGAGGAACAGATGTACTGTTCCTATCTATATATTTGACAAAGAAGGAGAAAGCCCAAATTAAGCAATATAGAAAAAATTCAATTAAAGATACTCAGATCATTTAAAATATGTATTATTCTCCAAATACTACAATCAAAAGCAAATCTTCTCTACAATTTTATTTTTAAAGGGTGTCATTGTAGAATACTTTGACTAATTTAACCAAGAAGGTTATCAATATTAACAATATTTCTATCACCAAAAAGCTTACTAACATGCATTTGTCTTTCTGTCCCATTTTAGTTGATTTTTGAGGTAGCTGATCTGCATTAGCTCAAAGGAAGCCAAAATACAAACAATACATCATTCTAAATCATTCTAAATCTTTCTTGGACAGGCTTCCCACTTCACTGGAAAGCAATAGAAAGAAAAAAAATCAGAGCATAGCATGGATTTTCCGAGACCCTGCCTCTTCAGCTGAGGCATGACTGAGCTAAGTGCGGAATTCAGCAGGTTAGAAGGTGTGAGGCCTGGGCAAGGGGGCTTTGTGTCTGGGCACCAAGCATCTCTCCAACGAAACAATGAACACTGCTAGCATCTGTGGGATAGCTGGTATATACTGGCCATGTTCCTTGGCATTTTTAAAACAAGGGTCCACGTTTTCTTAATTTCTAGAAATAAGATGAGAAGCTCAATAAAATGACCTTGTCAAGGTCACATAGCCTATAGACAACTAAGGCAGGATTGAAACGCAGCCAGTCTCAACCCTAACACAACTTCTACATTCTGTCTGTCCAACATTCCTTGCAAAAAAAAGCTGCGGCAGAGGAAGTGGCAGCAATGGACTCTACAGCCCCTGAGTTGTGTGGCCTCAGGAAACTGATTTAGTTTCTCTCTGCTCACTGTCCCCGTGCTGAATCGCTTACAGAGCTTTTTAGCCACACAGTGTTGTTAATGAGACTGCAAAGCCCACAGGACTCAGCCCACCACAGAGAAAGCCTGTGATAAGCACTTCCTACTCTCATGAGCAACAGATGTTCTTTCATATTCAGCATTTCCATGGTACTGGTACAGGCACAAGAATTACATACTCCATAAACTGGGCTTTGATTCAGGCAGAGACTAACAGTGTTGCTCTTTACTAGTTTTTAAGTAAAATAGTTTTATTTAGGAAATATAAGAGATGAGAAAGAAGAGGAATTCCCATAGAGTAGGTAAGAGAGCAGCCACCCCGCCGCTGGGGCTGGTGACCCGGAACTGGGTGCACCATGTGGCTGTTCCTTAATGTAAGCCCAGGAGCATCTACCTTCCTGGCACTGAAAAAATATAATAAAACAATATAATGTAAGTAATAAATTTGCAGAAAGCATAATATTTAAGAAAAATCACAATTCCCATCCAAGATGCTATATAGAAAGTTTACAGCTTTTAACCCGAGTTTAGCTTTTTAACCTAAAGCTGTAAACTTTCTATATAGAATCTTCGATTCTTGCAGCCAGAGATAACAAAACCCATACTAATAGTCTTAAGTCATGCTTCACATTTTGGATCAATTGCATATCAAGATGCTTCATAAGCAGAGGGGAGAAGGCAGATGGAATAGAGAAAGGATCACTAAGAAAATGATGGCTGGAGGGATGGGAGATGTGTGCCGAAAGTGGATAATGGACCAAACATGATGACCTCTCAGTGTCTGTGTTGCAAGCTATAATGCCCAAAAGTAGAGAGAAAGTATGGGGAATATCGTCTGCCATGGAGGCAGGGGGAGAGTGGGAAAGGGGGGTATACCTAGGATATTGGTGGTAGGGAATGTGCACTGGTGGAGGGATGTGTTTGATCATTGTGAGATTGTAACCCAAACATGAAAGCCTGTAACTATCTCACAGTGATTCAATAAAATTAAAGAAAAAAAAAGATGGTAAAAGAAAGGGACATGTTCCAGAATATTTAAGGGGACTTCTACACAGTATTATCTACAGATTAATGCAAATGGAGTGAGTAGACTAATCTGATCTCCCTTAATGATACGAACATGAAGAGTCGAAACATGGCCATCATCCATTTCTTCCCAAAGCATACCTCCTACTCCGCTCAGTCTGCAGAGACCTTCCCCTAGACTGAGCTCCCAGTGAGTATCAGCTTTCATCTCAGCATCTTCCTGTGACACTACAGGTTCATGAATGCTTGACTAATCTTGCAAGTCTAGTTTTACAAAAATACTTTAGTGTGTTAAGAAAGTATATATGTTTTAAGACTTATTACAATTTGGGAAATCTACAATGATTTCATCTCATTAATGAAGCCATAATGTTAATTCACAATTTTTTTTCTTAAAAAATAATCAGGCCCCAAATTCCTTGATTTGTTAGGCATATAATTCAGGCAATATTTCAAGAGGACAGATATTTAAGACTTGTTCAGACTAGACAACAATTATCAACTTAATAAAATTTTCTGGCCCTCCTATAGAAGGGTTCAAAAGGAATCAAAGTCTTAGCTGTTTCTTTGGAATTGTTATTTAGCAATTCAGTCTTTGAAGGTACTGGATAATGAGACAATTCTTTAGTGAGACCTGTTTGTCAAACTAGTTTGTCTGAAATGTATGTGATGTCTACAAGCATACAAAGACTAAAAAAAAAAGTGAAATTAGGAAGTAATCACTTCCCAGTGAACAGAATACTGGAGATGAACCTAGAACTTCATTGCAGAAAGGCTCACATATAAAAATTGTTTATGTTAAAAAGACAAGCAGCAAGAGGTGGAGATAAGGAAGCTTTGGCATACCACTGGAGAGAGTGTAAATTAGTACAGCCATTATGGAGGATCCTAAAACAGTTCAAAATACGGCAGAGAAGGGTACAGGTGCTAAGGCGCTTGCCTTATAGGCTATTTCCCGAGCTCCTTCTGGAATGATCCCTCAGCACAGAGCCATGATTGAACAGAGCATAGCAGGGGGTGGACATAATTCTGACCCCCCAATTAAAAATAAAGTTGCCATAAGATAACAGTGACACTTCTGGACATAGTCAAAGAACATGAAAACATGAATTAAAAATCTATATTCCCCATATTCATTATATTATTCCCAATAAAAGTTATAGAAACTACCCAAGTTACTCACCTCATAGAGAGTGGATAAAGAAAATTCCAAGGAATACTGGTTTCTTGAATACTTTTTTAGAATCTTGATTTATTACATATAAATAAAATCTAGTATATATAAATTATTTAGTACATGTAAATGAAGAAATGGCTATTCAAATCTGATCTATATCTATTAAAGACAGAGAATTTGTTACTAAGGTCACGTGTGGTTCAATTTAAGTGTCACAGCAGAGTCGACAAACAGGACCAAGATGATGTCAGGGCTACTCATCTACAAAGATGTAGTGCATGTAGCAGAGATAAGGAGAAGCAGTGCTTACAGGGCCACACTGGGACCTCGAGGATAGATACAACCTGTTCATTTATTTTATTTGGAGGAAGAGGAATATTTAGAAGTGAATCAAACCCAAGACCTAAAGCATGCAGAGCACATGGTGAACTGATTTCTAAGCAGATGAGGTGAGAGGTACTAGAAATGGTAATATAGAATTCAGCCTTGTTCAATAATTTTATCACAATTTGGTCAATAAAGTCCTAGAAATATGACAAAACAAAATCAAGCAGGTTATATATGCCATACTACAGAACTGGTTCCAAAGCTGACTTCAAGATGCCAGATTGTCATGCTGAAAACTACTAGTAGTTATTAAAGGGGCAGATGACGTGCATTTTATAAAGTTCCCTAAACTTGAATATATAGGCAGTTGTAACTGGGGTGGGCAGTGGTAGAAGGTAAGAGTCTCAGGTTTGGGTGATGGCGGCTGCTGTCCAGAAAGCAAAGACCCCTCCCACACAGTGGTTTTGTGATCAGGCTGATGGACTGGTGTGAGGGGACTCTGACATGGAAAGCAGAGGAGACCAGATCTTTGTAGACGAAGGGGATAGAACAAAGGAAAAACCCGATGTGGTCTAACATGCCAAAACACAGGTCACAGGAACACAAGTTCAAATGAATTGTTTTTTAATTTTTGTCATGGGTGGTGGTAAATTCATCAGAGCCCGAGCAGTGCCTGCCCACTGACGGTTATGATGGGGGTCTTGGGGCTCTGGATGTCACTCGTGCTGTGGCCCAGGACACAGGACAAGGTCTCCTGCATGCACTCCATTCTCAGCGGTGGAAGCAAAGGTCCCTTTCAAAGCCTGGAAGAACCACAGCTGTGACAGGGGCATTCTGCAGTAAACAGCTGTGGTGGCTCTAAGACAATTCAGACAACAGACAAATACAGGGCGAGTTGGGGGGACTTTCCTGCAAACATTTCTCTCTTGAGAGCCCTTCCGCCCACCTCAGACTTTACCCACACCCGGAAGATCTGGCAGGGACGATGTTTTCAAGATGTAATTCATACGACTGTTTATCAAGAGCATCTGTCTGCTGCAGAGGATGGCTGTGTGCACAACACAGCTGTGGCTGGAGCAATTCTGTGACTGAGCTCATGACAGGCCTGGGAGAGCTCTTGACATAATTAAAATGAAAAAACTAGGGCAAGTGGCCTGGGACAGTTTAGGTGGAAGCTGTGCCTTTTTATCCTCACACTTCTGTTTCTGATGAGCCCACAAGTGAGCAAGGTCAGATACGGACGGAATACCTGGGCCTGCTTGCAGGGGATGCTAAGACACTATAACGATGCTTGTCATATAGATTGTCACAAGCCCATTATGAAAACTTACCTTCTGTTTGATAAAAGCTGGGTAGACTGTAGTGCTACCAGACACAGCCCTCTTAGAGACACTTGAAAAGGAAAGCTAGTTGCCAGGAAATTACCACCTTTTAGTAGTTGTAATGTTATCATTTTAAATGCACTGGTTCCTTCTCAGAGTTTCAGTAAGTCCTTATAATCTCCTCTGTCAAGAATGCTATAGCTACAATATTAAGTAATAAATAAAAAGTCCTTTGTCTTTTTTATTTTTTTCTCTCTTTTGTGAGGCCTCCCAAACTGATGTACGAGGGACCCAGGGCCACATTTAGTGGCCATCCATCAACAAGGCCAGTAGTTGAGAACACACCCCAAATGCTTGAGAGGCTGTGCAGGTCCTGGGCTCCAACCCGGGTTAAGCTCAGGCAATGACTCTGCCTTGCTCCATAGCAGGCCCCAGCCCATTTGTTTGACTTAGTCTGATTCTGTTTTGTTTGTGGACCATTTTTAGTATCACTCAGGGATCAATCCCGACAGTGCTCAACTGGTTCCTCCAGCCATCATTTTCTTAGTGATCCCTTCTCTATTCCATCTGCCTTCTCCCCTCCACTCATGAAGCAGGCTTCTGGCTATGGGGAAATCCCCCTGGCCCTTGTATCTACCTTGGGTGTCCGCCTCATGTGACGCTACCCTACACTCCACAAATGAGTGCAGTCCTTCTATGTCTATCCCTCTCTTTCTGACGCATTTCACTTAGCATGATACTCTCCATGTTTATGCATTTATAAGCAAATTTCATGACTTCATCTCTCCTAACAGCTGCATAGTATTCCATTGTGTAGATGTACCAAAGTTTCTTTAACCGGTCATCTGTTTTAGGGCACTCGGGTTGTTTCCAGATTTTGGCTATTGTGAACAGGGCTGCAATAAATATATAGGTACAGATGTCATTTCTGCTGTGCTCTTTTGCATCCTTGGGATATATTCCCAGAAATGGTATTGTGGGATCATATGGAAGCTCAATTTCTAGTTTTTGAAGGACTGTCCATATTGTTTTCCAGAAAGGCTAGACCAGTCGGCATTCCCACCAACAGTGAAGGAGTGTCCCTTTTTCCTTACATCCACGCCAGCACTGGTTGCTTTTGTTCTTTTGAATGTATGCCAGTCTCTGTAGTGTGAGATGATATCTCATTGTTGTTTTGATTTGCATCTCCCTGATGACTAGTGATGTGGAGCATTTTTTCATGTGCCTTTTGGCAAGGCACCATTTGTGATGCCAGCAATCAAGCTGGGGTTAGTCGCATGTAACTTAACCCCTGCACACTGTCTTTCTGACTTCAAAAAAATTCCATATCTCTTGCAGGCTGGAGCAATAGTACAGTGGATAGGTCATTTACCTTGCATGTGATGGGCCTAGTTTGATCCCTGGCATCCCATATGGTCCCCTGAGCATCACCAGGAATAATTCCTAAGTGTAGAGCCAGGAGTGACCCCTGAACACTGCCAGGTAAGACCCAACAAGTGAAAACAAAAAAAATTAAATTTAAAAAATTTCACATCTCTTTATAGAAGTTAACCAATGATATTGGGTGTAACTGTGAATCCATTCCATGCTTTCTTGTGAATCAGAAGTAGCAGCAGGGGGAACCTCTACCCCTCAGAGTCCAGAGACTCTCCCTTCCTTAGGGGGCTGCAACAGGATATGGGGCACCTCAGAGACAGCCTGGCAGGAGTGGCCAGCAAAGAGCTCTTACAGCTCTCAAGGCTACAACATGTCTCATGCGCTTCAACCTGGTGCTGAATTTTATCTGTGCCTTGGGGACCACATATTCTGCTCAGCTATTCCCACAAATTACTTCTCTCTTAATGGACAAGCATATTATTCTCATGGTTTGTACCATCACACTGACTCCCAATTCAGCTTAAATTAGGATTGTTAATTTAAAATTTTTTTTTAATTTTTAAGTAATGTAGGAGTACTACTATTTATTTAGCCATTGATTAAGCTGACTGAATTGGGCATGAACTCCACATTACATTTTTATTCTATTCTAAATGTTTATTTTATTATTTCCCCCCTTTTTTTTGATTCACTGTGAGATACAGCTACAAAGTTTTCTTGTTTGAGCTTTGGTCATGTAATCATCAAACACCCATCCCTTCACCAGTGCACACTTTCCACCACCAAAATCCCCAGTATCCCACCCCCACCCCCATTCCAACCCTTCCCCTGCTTGTGTGGCAGACAATATCACCCATACTCTCTCTCTACTTTGGTTACATTCGTTCTTTCAATACCAGTCTCACTACCATCAAACCTCTGAAAAGGCAATGTTAGACGATGTGTTTTGTACTGCTTATTATGGATAGAATATAATGTCTAGGAAATTCTGTGTCATTCTCTTCTGGGAGTTTTAGTTCATAGTTTCTGGGTCTTGGCCATTGATGAAATTACATGGCGCCGGAGACAGTTTGTGGGTATGACTGCCAAGCTACTGGAAAACTGGAGACCTGGGGGGAGGAGGCCAAGTCCTGATTCAAACTAGCTTGGAGCTCTCAGTCATGGGTTCCCACCTACCTCTGTGCCACCTACCTCTGCACTACAGGCCCTAAGATATTTTGATCTCTTTCAAGATTTATGGGTCTCTGAAATAAGGCCAATAAATGAGCTTATATAGTTGAGCTGGAGGTAGTTTGTGAGTGTGTCTCCCACATACTTAACTTTTGGCATTTAACTCTTGGTAAACTTGGCCCCAAGTTGTTAGGGTCTGGCCAAAGGCACAGCAGCAATTTTGGGGTATCTGAAGTCTGAAGGCACCATCAGGCTGCTAATTCACTCGCCCCACAGGTACATGTTTACCTACTGGTGGCACCACACCCCCCAGATTGTTAATTCTTAAAAGAATGCATTTTTTAAAAATCACACATCTCTGGGTCCAAAACAAGTTAGATATGGCTGCCCAACACCAGAAAGGGCATCTGTTATATCATCTGAAATTTCTGTGTAATTGATGAGATGTGGGGAAGTAAACCACATCTGCACGACATTCTGGGCAAGGAATCATGGCCCTCTAATTCCAGAGAACAAGTCAACAGAGAAATACAGAGAAACCACACAGCATGGCGTGAGAACAGATCAGAAAGAAAGAGCATGGGAGCATTTTAGAAGTAGGTTTTCATTTCCTCTCTGAAGCCATGAGAAAGAAGAGCAAAGAGGGTGCGAGGATGAGGTCTCTGAGGCCCTGTGCACCTGTGGTTGGGGCAGTCCTGCTCTCCCAGCACAGCTCTAGGACAGCCTGGAAATCTGGAAGCAAATCTTTCACACACAGGTTCACAGGTGGCTGAATATCTCCTGTGGCTTACTTATTCTCCTACTATTTTAATACTTTGTTGAATCCTTTTTAACTAGTGAAAAAATGGAAATGTAAAGTCACTAAAGATCTTGAAGATCCAAGTTCGTTGCTTCTTTTATTTATTAAGGCACTGGAGAAACATATTCTTTGAAACAATAATGGAACTGCAAATAATCAATAATATTTATAAGGCATTTATATATTCAGAAATATTTCTATGCTCACATGGTACGTAAATTTATTGGTGAAAATGGGACTTCACTATACATAAACTTGAAACACCAAGGATCAAACTCAAGACCTCATGCATCTCATGTATGTACTTCCCTAGTGAGCTACAAAACATCTAAATTTGGACACTTGCCTGTTTTCACCTAATATATCATAAAAACTTTGATTTAATAAGTATTTATCTAATTACTAGTTTTCTTGGCTGAAAAGTATTTCATTGTATCACTATATTCTCTACACCATACAATTGTTGGAAGCTTATGACTGTTTCCGGTCTTTGGAAATACACTCTTATGCCAGCCCCTCATGGGAAACACATAGCAGTGAGACTTTTTCAGGTGCCAGTCAGCACACAAAATTGAGGATTTAGAGAAACACAGAAATTTAGGTGTTAAAGAATCTTTAAGGATTCAAGTTCTCTCTCTCTCTCTCTTTCTCGCTCTCTCTCTTTCCATAGTTTTTTTTGTTGCTTTTGGACCATATCTGTGGTGCTCAGAGTTTTTCCTGACTCTATGCTCAGGGATCACTGCTGACAGTGCTCAGGAGACCATATAGGGTGCTAGAGATCAAACCAAGGTCAGCTGCATACAGAGCAAATGCCTTACCTTACGTGCTTTCTCGAGGGGCCCTCAATATTTTCATTTTATTCCCTCTCTTCTAGCAGCCAAAACAAACCTAAAGAAAATTTTCCCCCATCCCCACCCCGAGGAACTATACCATATCGAGGGCAGCTCTGGAATCTACAGCAATTTTACATAAGTTAGCTGCAGTTAATCCTGTGAAAGATAATTTGAATTTTTCTCATCATATTTTTATTTATAAGCTTACAATTTTAGCTTTTTAAAAATTAATTTATTGACTAAGTTTGAATTACAAAGTTACAAAGTTATTCTGATTGAGCTGAAGGGGTCAATGTTCAAGCACAATCTCTTCATTAGGACCCACTTCCTTCCACCAATTCCCCAGTTTCCCACCCGCCCCCTAGTCTGCCTCTTGGGCAAGTACTTTTTCCTTTCAGGCACTGTGGTTGACTCACCACTGATCATCGAATATATCATGCATGTCACTTTACCTCCTCTCAGAGAGCCCTCAGTCAGAGTGACACTCCCCCTGTCATTGTCCTCCTGGGCCTTCCCTCCTCCCGACTCAGTGGCTAGCTTCCTATTAAGGACCAGTACTTCTGCCCCCATGTTTCAATTTTCTTTGGGCATTAGTTACTCCTCTATTACTTTTCTTAATATCTAGCAAATGAGTGAGGTCAAACATCTTCATTTGGACAAAGAATGAATACATCTTTGTGTTATTTTATTCCTTTATGGTGGGAAACTCCTGGTGGTGCTCAGCCAGGGCTCAGGGAGCCTCCTGGTAGGCTCAGGGCACCATGTGCTCCGTACAAGGCATCGAGCCCAGGTGGCCACATGCAAGACAAGCCACTTTTTAAATGTTTACTTAAAGAACTGTGATTTACAAAGTTATTAGTAGCTGAGTGGTAGGCATATAATGTTCTAGCACCAATACCGTCACCAGTGTCAACTTCCTCCACCATGTTCCCATTGCCCCAGCCTGCCATCTTGACAAGCACATTATTAAGTTTGGTGGTTGTAGTTTAGAACTCATGTTTTCCATGAATAACTGGATGAAGGAATGCAATGTGAATATCAGTTTTTAAAAATGACATGGGTAAAAGAACAGTATAAAAGAGAGTAGGGAAAATCATTATTTTGAGGCTCATTACTATATATAAATATGTCACTTCCCTTATTCCACAAAGAGCATTGCTTTATGGATACTGTTGGGTCAAGTACAAAATCCACTTTGTACTTTGCACACTGGGTCCCCCGACCCACCACAATGTTGGCTGAGTGCAGGCGGGATCCAAGAGATGTGGGGAGCAGAATCAGGGAGAGGAACACAGGGTGAAATGATCTGTGGGCTCTGAGGCATATATGTTCAAACTTCCATCCAACAGGGAGTGAATACTCAGAGTAAGAAGTCACAGAAATCTGAGAAAATGTTTCCCTGATGCAAATTTCAGGAACTGCGCGAGACTCTGCCAACACACTGTTAAGACCACCCAGGGCTGTGGAAGGAGCTCCTGCTTCATTAGCGTTGCATAGATCCCCTCTAGGTATTGTGGGGCGATTGACTCATCCACTTGCTGTTTGACAGATATTTGGGTTGCTTACAATTTTGTTGTTGTATTACAACAATCCAAAGGAAGTCTGAGGGGGGCTTTGTCTGCTGAGCCCATCCCCACTGGGTGGTGATATCCGCCCTCGGGCTGAGGATCTATGAGCTCTGAGACAGCCATCATGCTGGTCTGGGAAGAAACTGAGCCTGCCTGCCAGGCAGTAGCTCTTCAAGGCAGAGCATTTATCAGTTTGTTCTCAAACCCACTGCGGGGATTTTGGGGACATTCCAATCCTGAGGTTCATTCCCCAAGTTTTGCTGCAGTAGATCTCTGGGAGGCACAGAGAAATGTGCATTTTTACAACCATCTCCAGGGTTTTTTGCATGCTAAAGTGATTCTAGAATCACTGCTTTGGAAAGTTTTTTTTTGGGGTCCAAGAGGCCAAGAATAGTGTCTGGGAATCGATGAGGAGTCATGTAGCAAACTCATGCTGGGTTCATTTTGTTCCACTCCCTCCATCACCTAAGTGTGGTCCAGAGTGGCGATTCTTAGCATCTGATCTCAGCAGACCCTCCATAACTACAGGAAGGGAAGAACAAAACACACTGCCACACATTGCTCCCAGTCCCCAGGAAGGGCACAGCCACCAGTGCTCCCCAGTCACTCCACAGGGGACAGTAAGAAGAGAGGACAGACTCTAGCAGTGACAGGAGAATCTTATCCTAGTGGAGCCATTAATTATACTTAAACTGAAATGGGGGACATGGGTCTCATAAGGACAACTTGACCTGGAAACCTAATAAAGCAATCAATTACTTTATGCCCAAGCTGAAAAACAGTCATAAAGAAAAACTGTCTTTGTAAATACCATCTCTATCTTTTCTGTCATGTTTCTGGATATAATTTACATGAAGAAACAAAATGAGCATGCACAACATGGAGAGCTGTAGAAATCCTTATGGACTGTGTTTTTGTTCACAGATACCCAAAGTTAATGCTAAAACAAATTTCAAATACACATGGTGTTTTATAGGATTCCTGTTACTAAGCACTCTGATCACTATAACTGGAAAATCATTTCAGCTATGAGTTAGTTGATTTCAGTTAACTGAATGATTTAAGTTGGCTTAAATCCTTAATTTTATTAAGGATTTGCAAAGGTACTCCAAATTAGCAGGAAGAAAAGGGGCTAATGTCAGAGGAAGGACAGTAACTATAATGATGCTTAGAAGGGAGAAGACAGAAAATCTGTCTGTGTCTCCTGCATCCTGTTAATCTCTCTGAGCATAAAGCCACAGGGCACTACTAGCCAGAGAGGAAGACATGATCACTATTAACACAGCCGCAAACCAGTGGCTGCAGTTAAGAACAGCCTTAGAATACCCAGGGACTCTGATGGCCCTTGAGACAACCACTGGATTCCAAGCCAATTATGGTAATTTATGGGCCTTGTCAAACCATGATTGGGGGGTGCACTATAGACATCTGAAGAGATAATGGAGGGGACAGTGGTGTGAAGACATTCTTACAAGAGAGCCCAGACCTCACTAGAAAGAATGAAATAGTATGAAGCACAAGCCACTCATTTGGGTTGTAGCAGAGTAATCATTCTGGGTCTGTGAGATTGACTTTAAGGTTTCTGAAAAAAATCTGCTCTAATGTCCTAGAAAGAGGTGGAAAAACTCCTTTGGAGTGAAAGATCGTTAAGGTTCTGAAGGAGTCATCCTCACAGATAAGTCTCAAGTCGGGGGAGGTGACAATCTAATTGTCTGGAGTGAACACGAGACCTTGGAATGCCACTCATCTGCCATTGCACCTTTGAACAGAAATATGCTATGGCACAGATATGCTTCTCTTCTCCATGAAGAGAAGCAGAGCAAGAGGTCAGTGGGGAGGACTGCAACACAGCACTGAACTGGACGCCATGGCACCGGGAGGGAACCCAGGGGATGACAGCAGCTCACGGGCACAGGGAGCAGCACAGACGTAGGGTGGAGACTAGGAAAGAAGCCTTTTGTTGTGGAACCCTCTGGCTTTCCCATTAGCAGAAGGAAAGGGAGAGCCAAGTTAGGTTTTGGTCAATACAAGCAAAGGAGTGAGGAATAAGCGGTCTCATGACTCTAATAGCCTTGTTCGGTCCTCTAACCAGGTACAGACCAAAGGGAAAACAAACTGGCAGATGTCTACTCCTTGTGCCTAAACTCAGTATGTCCAGCAAACAGTGTCTGAGAGGCACTTACACAATACTCATGGAGTAAAGGAGTGAATGAGAAACAGAAAATAAAAGTGACCAGAGTATCTTGGGGAATACCAGCAAATTTTCTTAACCCAGTGTAGTTGTGAAAAGCACAGCAAATTGTGCACAGCAATCAGACAACTGAGTCCATAAGAAGTAAGGGATGCACAAAATCACAAATTTGAAATTTGCTGGTGTGACACCATGCTAACATTTTTCTAGAAAGTTGCTAGAACCTGAATTCTGACCTGCAGAACCAACAATGAGAGGGAAAAGAGCAAAGAGCATCCAAGTTAGAGTGTTCACTTACAGAGAGAGATACATACAGGAAATGAGCCAGTACAGACTCAAGGGTTCAGTAACCTATGTTAGGCACTTAGAGATTTTTAAAGCTATTAATTACTATGCAAAGAATATGCAAATTATAATCAAATATATATTATGTATACAACATATATGTACATATATGTATATAAACCCATCTGTTCAATAACCAAAACATGGTAACCTCCCAAATACCCACTAATGAAGAAGCTGCAGTATGTACTCCATCCAGCTATGAAAAAAAATAAAACAACACCTTGCCGTCTACAAAACCAGACGAAATTTAAAGTCACAGTGCTAAGTGAAATAAATCAGAAAGAAGACAATTACTGGATATGTCCTCATATGCGAACTATAAACAACTTAAATACAACAAAAATAACGAAGATTGTGAAAAATACGGTTACCAGAGGGAAAGGGGAAGGAGACTGGAAGGGAAGAAAAGAATAGGTCCAATTCATATGGAAATTATAGTTGAATTTTGGTGTTAGGGGCAGTAAGGCATATGGATGGATTATACATACTGAGATATAAATCTGTAATCCTAATTAAAAAATATTTTAGTCAGCATGATTTGCAATACTTCCAATGATAAGGTGCCATGCATACAATGCTCCATCTCCACACCCTGCACCACAGAATCTGTTTTGCTCCCACATTGCCACAGGACTCCCTCCACCCAGCCTCCGACCCTTGCTGTTTTTACATATGGTAAGCTTGGTTCTGTAACTAATTCTCCTGACTTGGGCCATTTGTTACTTCCTTACTGTGCTTTCTATGTTCCACATAGAACAAAGATTATTCTGTGTCTGGGCCTCCCCTGACGGACAGCATTCAGGACGATAGGCTCCAGCTCTCCCCGTGTATCAGTAAACTGCATGATTTTGTCCTTCCTTATCATATTCTATTGTGTGTACATATAAGTTTATTTGTTTCATTTTGGTTTTTGTTTGTTTTTCAGTCACTCTAGGTGGTGCTCAGGGCTCACTCCTGGCTCAAGGGTCACTGGGGAAGGATTCTATATGGTGGCGCCAGGGATTGAAATCTGGTCAGCTGCATGTAATTCAAGTATCCACCCACTGTACTATCACTCTGGCCCCTTTACCAGTTTCTTTATCCAGTCATCTCTCGACACTTGAGCTGTGTCCATATCTTGGCTACTGTGAACACTGCTACAAAGAACATAGGAGTTAAAGAGTATTTTCTAAATAGAGTTTCCAGTCCCTTGGGAGAAATGCCCAGAAAAGAAATCACTGGGCCATATGAAGCTCAATTTGTAGTTTTTGGTGGAGTATCACATTGTTTTCCAAAAGGCTGAACCAGTCAACATTCCCATCAACTTCGGATAAGAATTCCTTTCCCCAAAGCCCCTCCCACACTAGTTGTTTTTGTTCTTTTAAGTGTGTACCAATCTCACCAGTGTTAGGTAATACTGGTATTTTGATTTGTATTTCCCTTATGGCATGTGATTCAGAGCATTTTTTCATACACCTACTGGTTTATGTTTTCTTTGAAGAAATTTCTGTTCATCCCTTCTTCCCATTTTCGATGGGCTTTTTATGATTTTCTTGCTTTGATGGTCCTGAATATGTATCTGAACTATTAACCCTTTGTCAGACAAGTGGTGGGCAATTATTCTCTCCCAGACTGTGATGTGTCTTTTTATTCTGGAAATTGTTTCTTTTGAGGTTAAAAAGCTTCTTAATTTGATATGGTCCCATTTGTTAATCTTTGCTTCTGTTTGCATGTCCACTGGCACTAAATCTTTAAAAATTCCTCTGGGTCAATATTACAAAGGACTCTGCCTATATTTTCTTCAATATAATTGGTGGATTCAGAGATATTGGGGGTGTTATTAATTAGAAATTAATTGGCTGATGTGAATGGTGTGATATAAGGGTCTGGGTTCTTTTTGTTGTTTTTGTTTTTTTTGGTTACATCTGACTGACCAGTTTTATTAATAGCAATTGCTGGAGAGGCTTTCCTTGCTCCAGTTTACCAGTTTACACTATTTGAATCTTTGTCAAAGACTACATGTCTGTATCCTTAAGGCTCTGTCTCTGGGCTCTCAACTCTGTTCTATCAGTTTGAAAATTGCCCGTCCTTACCTTAGTGCCAGAATGTATTATTCACTACACCTTTGTGAGTGATTTAGAGTTGGGAAAGAAAAGCCTCCCACTTCGGTTTCTGTCTCCACCAGCGAACACTGGAAACAGTCACCTCTCCAAATGCAAAGTCAAAATGTCCTGTGTAAGAAAGGCTGCTGGAACACACTGTAGGATCCAGAAAGTTCTGTGAGGTGAAAGTCTGCCTGCAGAGAAATGGAGGGCCCGTTCCATAAGCTATGACAAGGAACAAGAGCAAGGAAGATAAACCTTAGAGGGACCAACCAGACCCTTTCTCAAAAGTGAGGCTGTCTCTATCAGACATAGAAAGATCGCACTCATATGTGGAATATAAAGTAGCTGAGAAGTACAAGCTTACAATGTTGCGATTCCTGGCGGACATTTCTCTGGACTTAGTTACTAAAATACTAAAATACAGAAATCCAAAACTATGCTGCTGCTAGTGCGGCCTTCTGACCTCATATCTCTTCATTCTCAGCAATGGAAAACAAATTACCAAATGCTTTCTTTTCAGCAGATCGACTTTAGGGGGGAGAAACTCCAAATCAATAATAGTGAATTTTTTTGTTTTAATATTGAATGTAATCAAAGTAAAGTGAAAGTAAAGTGAAATTTACCAGTTACATATGCGGGGTGGGGGGCTGGGGAGGTGGGGGGGAGGGGGGAGGTATATCGTGATTCTTGGTGGTGGAATATGTGCACTGGTGAAGGGATGGGTGTTTGAGCATTGTATAACTGAGACTTTAACCTGAATGCTTTGTAACTTTCCACGTGGTGAATTAATAAAAGAATTTAAAAAAAAAAGTAAGGCTGTCTCTATAAGTCACAGAAATTGAGGATTATACATTTGTTTTTTCACAATGACTACCAAGAAAGCTATTCATAGTTTGAATGAATCATGAACAAAAGAAATTATAAACTTTAGTCTTAAAATAGCTTTCACTTTCCCCATGGAATTCATAATTCCACTATATTTTCCAAAAATTCTTTCCTTAACAAATTGAGAATGACAGAAATCCTACTATCAACATGTGTCCTCTTCAAATACTCCTGCATATCTGGAAATGATTCAAAGTCTCCAAGGTCACAGACTCAATCCTTATCATTTCCCAATTTGTCAGGACCTTTTTGCTTCCTCATGGCTTAAAACAGTGTTTCTCGAAGCAGATGATACTGCTTCCCCCTGTGAGGGCTTTAGAAATATCAGGGGTGAGAAGGGGGCATGAGGAACCTGGGAGTGGGGGGCATTTTCTGTCTGTTTGCTTAAAGAAGGCAGATTTCCAGAAAAGTTGCTGAGTGATTTTATTTTCTAAAGAGGGGGACAATAGGCCTTTAAATAAGTTTGGGGACTCTAATCTAGAACCTTCAAAATAACCGTATTAAATTGCAGTCCCAAAACTATTCCAGTAAACAAAAATATACTCCCAGCACTAGATATGGAACTCTTTTTCATCTTGCTTCCCACCAGTGTCTGAGATGCCCTCAAAGATGCAAGGCCAGGAAGTGTCAGGCATCAGCAGAAGATGACATCAGGAAGAAAACTGTAGGATGCTCTGTGTAGGATACTAAGGAATAGTAGAGAAAACAATCTGGACACTGGCCTATAAGTGCTGATCCATTGACTGCTCCTGTAACATTAGTGCACAACAAGAGTCTATGCCCCCGTGCCCACCACCTTGTTAGGAAGAGAGTCATGTAAGCCTCACAGCCAGGGTCTCACACAGCAATGGTGTCTCTCCAAAGATCACTGCTACTCTCCCTCCCACACCCCCACCCCCAGATTACTACGGCCCCCTTCTCCACCCCTGATATTTCCACTGCCTCCCCGGGGAAGCAGTGTCACCCATTTTGGGAAACACTGTGTAAACCAAGAGGAAGGAAAGGTCCTGACAAAATGACTGCATTTTTATATGGGCAATTTATGTTTCTCCTCACCAGTCAGGAGAAATGCACATTAAGTACAGATGCTAAATAAAGAAATGTTACCACAAGATCCCAAACTGTTGTGCAATCCTCTTGAGAACAAACTTTTGCTTTGTAACAGAGAAAATGTCACACTAATGAATTCATGTGCAGTTTCATTTATTTTTTTCAGAGAAATTATTTATTTATTGCTTCTGATTGGCTGCATGTAAGCAAATCAGTCACTTGGCCGCCTCTGATTGGCCGTGTGTAGGCCTGGGTGGTGTTTTCCCATCCATCGGATGGTCTTGCCATCACCTTGCCTCCCAGAGCTAACTGCTTTGTGTTTGGCACCTGCATACCCAGACTTCCTCAGCTACTCCGGGGCCCCTGAGGCACAGCCCCAGGGGCAGACAGCACAGAGAAGCCAAGACACACTGGACTTGACCCTTAGATCATTGTGTCAAGGAGAAGCTTAGTCCTTCATAAGAGACTGAAATGTTTTAATACCACCTAAATGAAGAGGTATTTCTTATTATGTTTAAAAAGAAAAAAAAATGAAAAAATAAAACTCCAGATTCTACCAGAAAGTTTCCTCAACGGTTTCCTCTGAAAAAAATATATCACCTCGTTTCTGGTCATCTCCAGGTATGAACACAAATCACTCTTTATGGGACAGAGATAATACCACGAAAGCAGAAGAAGAGCCAGGTGGAAGGGCTGCCAGCAGGGGTCAGGGAGACCGGTCCTAGTTCTGTCACTGCTAGAACAAAACTTAGAAGTGAGCACTGGAGCACAAGCACTTGGATCCTGTGGTCAGCTGTGCACTTTATTAATAACGCGATACTATTAATTTTTGCTTTTTCCATTTTTTGGAAGGGCAGACACTGGCAGTATTTAGGGGTTACACTGGCTTAGTGCTCAGGAGACCATGGGGTAGTGGGAACCAAACTCAGGCCTGCTGCAGTTTGCAAAGCTATCTCTCTAACCCAGAGTTATCCCTTGCAGCTATCTCCATGGTCTAGTGTTTGACTTAAATTACCAGGGTATTCAGTACAAATCAAGTGCAATAAAAATGGCCAATACAATCACCAAAATAGAGGAAATTCCACTGAACTGTTCACCAATAGGATTTCTATTACGTCAAACACGGGAAGTAGGACTAGAAAAATTAATAGCAAATTCAGCTACAATGGGGCACTACTGACAAAAGCACATTAAAAGCTGATTCCCACAGAATTCAGTATGGCAAGTGTATTGCATGTAGCTTTTAGACTCTCCAGTTAATCTTCTTGCTGAAAATACATGGAAAACCTTAGGACACACTTAGGATAAATGATTTTTCAAAGGATTTCGTGAAGATAAAAAATGGAGGGCAAGTCAGAAGGACAGGATGCAGAAACCCAAGGATGTGGGCTTGGTGCGCTGGGGATTTTGGGCGACAGCTCGATATTCTAAGCTGTTATTTCCAAAGTGCTCCCAGCAGGATCCCTCCAGTCACTGAACTGACAAATCTCTGCAGTATCATCGAAACGTGTCAGCTGAGCTGCTAGAGCTGCCCAGGCTGTGGCTGGCCCCGGCTGATGCCAGCACTGGCACGGCTGAGTGAGGTTCTTTCCTATCCTGGAGCTCTACAGCATCATGGCACGCTGATTCTGAACCAACAATCAAATATATAAATGTGATTCCTTACACATATTTCAACTACTGTAAAATCAGAACACCTTTTCCGTGATTGGTTCTGTAAATAAAAATGGAAAAAGCATTTCTAGAGAATGAAAACCAGAATGATTTGTATTTGCTATAGCTGGGTGGGAGGGAGTGGGAAAGCTAGAGAGGGAGGCAGGGGGGTTGGCTGGACTTCCAAGTGGGCTACAATGTACACACTACACAGCTGATCGGACGGAGTAAGAGGAGGACTAAAGTCTACACCACAGACTCCTGGCACATCTGCTGCAGATCCTACTTGGTGGAATTAAGGAGCAGCCCAGCACCACAGAGAGGTACTACATTTCAACTCCCAACCTCATGAACATACTGGACTCAGAGTCTAAGTGTCTAGCCCAGTGAAAACTGGTAAACGGCCACTAAGAGACAAGTTCTGGCAGAACAGTTCAGGCCTCTGGACTGCACCTCCTTAGCCCACAAACATGCACTTTTGTATTGCCAAATTCTCTTTCAGAAAATGATGACTGTGCACATTCCAGAACACCGGAAGTCTTTCCTTAACAAACTAACAAAATCTTTAGAACTGAGATGGCACCAGAACCCCTGAGGCAGTATAGAGAGAACTACTGAGGCAGAAGTGGTGTTCAACAAGTTAAATTTGCATGGAATGGATTCTTTGAGCAACGTGTGGTGACAAGAAACAATGAAGACAGCCAGGCCGGTCAGAGCTGACCGAGCAGCTGCAAATCCAGGCCAAGAGCCTCCAGCCAGGCTTAAGGAACACTCAGGCCACGCTCGGTCGGATAGGCAGCTGAGGAAGCTGCATTTGACTGAGACCTGGCAGTGCCAATGAAAGGCCAGGTAGGAGCCTAATTGCTGGATCATGTTTTGCTCAAACCAGCAAGCAAAAGACAGTATTGGGACAATAGGAGAAAGACACGATTATTATGTGACAAAAGCTGTGCTAATTTTTAGGTGTGATGATGGCATTTGCTTACATTAGAAAATATGTATTGTTCCAGCTGCATAATGAAGCACAGTGCTAGAAATCAGGAGTGAGAAAATGACCCAGTTCCTATCTCTTGCATGACTAGCTTGAAAATATTTCAGGAATGAAAAGGTACATAGTAGAAAACCACAATCAAGATGATTTGGGGCTGTGGGGCATATCAAAGCTTCTGTTTAGGGTCAAAGCAATAATACAGTGAGAAGGCATTTGTCTTGCAAATACCAGCCCAGGTTGGATCCCTGGCCTCACAGCCAGGAGTGATTCCTGAGCACAGAACCAGGAGTAACCACTGAGCAGAGTCAACTCTGCCCCTTCAGCCTTCCAAAAAAAAAAATCTGTGTTTAATCAAAATGTAAACTTTTCATTGAATAAATACAGATCTACCCTGAAACCTTTTGCACAAGACTAATGTGAAACAGCCAATTCTCTGTGCACATATGGAGAACAAGGGAACTCCCAGGCACATGGCTATCATGTCTAAGAAAGAGTATGCAGACCCCACAGACTCAGTGAGGACATTTTCCAGAGAAAATCCCCAAACGGCACAGGAGTGGACATACTGCGGAGTGGACAGAAAGCTGTCAGGGACCAAGTCAACATGCCTCCTATGAACTCATCTGTATCAAGATGTATGTAAGACCTGCACTGCTTTTATGGTCGAGTGAAATATAGTGGGGGGAAAAAACGTTCAGGAAGAAACTGTTCAGACTATACAGTAGGGTTGGGCTGAGGGTGAGGGAAACAGTGCCGTTGTGTTTCTGGAGCTTTCTGCAAAACTCCACGGCCTATAAAGACGTTGTCTCCTGAGATTAAAGGACAGACAGTGAAGGGAAGGAGGCAGGACAACTGGCACATCTGCGGGGCCCAATCTTTTCACGTTCAAGGAGCAGGAGTGAGACAGGGACCTTTCATTCCAAAAGGACAATGGAGTCAGCAGGGCTGCTGAGGCGTGGGTGTCTCCACGAGCAGAATGCTGGCGGCCACAGGGGATGGGGATCTGGTAATGACAGGGAAAGTTGAGATGCCGGGAAGGTGCAAGCACACAGGTGCTCTCTGTAATTTGCATTGTAATAAATGATTACCTTAACAGTCATGTGCCCGGCATGTAATCTGCAAGTGCAGGTGCCTGACAGTTGACTGAGATTACTCTGAAATTACGCTGTGAGATCAGAGCAATCAGAAGAATGACCGTGGCTTTCTTCAGGAAGGTGGTGGGGAATTGCACTTAGGCAGACAGATGTCCACTCGAGGCCTGGGGTGCAGCTGTCCTGACTCATGGGGATGCCCTGAGGACCTTTTCTGTATCTGGTCTGCAGTTTTACAGACTGACATTTCATCTTTCCAAGGGGCCTCCCCTAATTTGATTTCACCCTTTAACAGGGGCAGCAAGGAGCAAGGCAGTCTAAAGAGGGGTCATCCTCCTCTTTGGGGGTAGGTTGGCAACACCTCACATTACTTGGAGGCTATGCCCAGCTCTGTGCTTGGGGGTTGCTCTTGGTGTACTCAGGGGACATGTGTGCCAGGAACCAAACCAGTTCTCAGCCCCTGAGGTAGCTATCTCTCCTGGAACAGACCTTCTTCCTTAGAGAGTGCTGGCTCCTTCCTGGGCACCCCAGCTTGGTGGAACTACTTCAGCAGAGGTGCCAGACACACAGGGTGAGCACGTGCTCCTTGCTTCCTGCATTCTGCCAAGGACTGAGGAAAGATAATATCATGCTCACTGTGTCTTCATGCCTCACGCACTAACAAATGCCCCTTGTTTTTCGTCCGATGAAAGGATGAAAAGGCCAAACATTAATGTCGTTTGTACCTTTTTGTGGGCAGTACCAAAGGGAAAGCAGGGTGAAGAGGGAAGAGATGGAAAGATGGTGGAGGAGGGAAACGAAGGTCAAGAAGGGGTGAGAAAGGAGACTCAGGAGAAGAAAGCCACTGTACCTGGAACTGACCTCCCACCCACCAGTCCTCTAAGCCATAGCAGCACACGGCCCCTCTCTGCCACAGGTCAAGGTTCGAGCACAAGGAGGGCCCTCAGGCAACATGCCCCACCAAAAAGCATGCAGCTGGCAAGGAGCACAGGGGAGCGCAGTGCCCATTTCTCCATGGGTGCTCATGCCCAGTGCGAAACCACACACTTATGCACCAGGGAAGCTCATGACTGATCTTGATGGATTTTCCTTGATTCAGGTGCAACCACTTTCTGTGAATACAAGGTTCTTCCTCGTGGAGAACCAGATTGTTGGGTGAACCCAAATACCCAGCCTGGACGACCTCCCTCCCACAAGTCAGGCAAGGCCATTAGCGAGAGCCCACGCAGCTCCAGTCAAACGCTCCAAGAATGCTGACTTCAACAAAGACACGTGAGCTCCTCTAAAGAGCTGTTTTAAAGGAAGAAGCAGGAGTTCATACTTACAGCCTAGATTTTTTTCTTTAAAAAATGACTGAGAAACTTCTTAAAGAATTTCAAGTAGTGTCAGTGGGAGCTGCTGGCTGCACTCCTCGGTGGGAACGCACAGCCCCCGAGCATCTTGTGGTCAGATCTACACAGCACACTCATGGTGGCGGTGGAAAATATTTTTCCTTGTTTCAAGTGGGCAGTGGAAGTAGTGAAAGCCTAAGTAAACTCTGACCCATTAGATAATAGACCATTATAACTCTGGACAACTTCCTCAATGGCCTGGAAAAAAATGAGTTTCTCATTTCCTGCCAGGAGAAAAGAGAAATATTAGGATAGAGCCATGCACAAAGAGAGCAAGCATGTAAGGGGACAGAGTGAGGAGCAGGGACAAAAGGAGGAGGGAGAGAGACTGATTTAAGGTCTGGACAGGAAAACAAAAGGGGAAACATGTTTTGAATGGGACCATCAAATCTCGGCATCTCCCACATTTCAACCAGCCAGCTACTGTCAGGCCAGGGCTCCTCGAAGCACCGGGCCTCCCTGTCTCCCGCTCCCAGCCCCTTTCCCTCTCCATTCCTCTGCGGACACCTTCCCTCTGCCCTGCTGCTCTGACTGCAATGGCAGACAGGAGACCACAGTCACCACTGTCTCAGAAGGGCCACACAGCAGTCAGGGAGACAAGCGCAGAGATTAACCAGGCAAAAGAAAGCAAGGGACGAAAATATTCAATAAACAGATGTCCCCCTGCTGCTCCTGTGAAAACAGAAAACTCTGCCATAGTTGGTGTTGATCCAAGAGGCTGCCAGGAAATAAATGGCTCATAGGAAACCCACAACTTCATTTTTTCACAATTCAAGTGCTATGTCTCTCCAGGAGAAAATAATTCCAGAGTCTTTATAAAATTTAAATTCTTCTTAATCTTACAACCTGTAATTACGGTGTTAAGAGACGAGGAACCTCTGGGTCAGGATCTCAGTGCTTCCTGGAGCAGCTGTGTAGACCAAGGGACACTAGTGAGTCTCAAAGCTACACTGTCCACAGACGTCAAAGGAAGGCTTAAGGCAGGGAAACTCTGAAGCAAAAACTCTGCCGATCCATAGACTGCTCATCACAGGACGTGGTCCATGGGAAGCATCTGACAACCCAAAATGAAGTGATGGTTTTAAACCACGGACAAGTCCTCAAGGAAACTGGTCTCCTACTTCCTTGCCCCACATATGAGAAATCTCATTTTGCAGAATTTCTCCATACTACTAATGTTCAAAGACTCTTGTCCATTCAACTCAGAGGCAGTTTTCAGAAAGAAGAAATACTATTTCTAAAGTGGTAACAATGTTCTTTCCAGAACCTCTGCAGGGCACTAGTGCCCACTCTGGCAAACACTGGCCAGGAAAACACAGAAGGCCATGATTACCTTCCCTGGAGTTACGTATACTTGTCAGTAAAAATGGATCTTTGTCACTCATTTTTTAGTTACTGAGTCCACAATATTTGATTACTAAGGTCATCACAGGGTTAGACAGGAGTCAGACAGCAGCTGTGCCACAGGGCGTGGAGGGAACACCGCCATGAGCACAGTTTGAAAGAAAACAGAGTGGGGTTTCTTTACACCTCTCCAAAGACCAAGACACCTGAAAGGCGAGTTTCACTTCCCAGAAACAGTCCTTCAAGACAACTATTATATCCTTATTTCTTCAGCCCTCATACCATCCCTCTTTAATCATTGTGATTTTGCCCCCAGTGGACTCCATCCTTTGACCCATCTCAGTTTGTAAATATTTCTCCCCAAGCACAGTATATATATATATTACTGCATATCATTTTTACTGTATATCATTATACATATGTTCTGTATATATATATATATGTATATATATATATATATATGTAGCACTGTAGCACTGTTGTCCCATTGTTCATCGATTTGCTTGAGCGGGCACCAGTAACATCTCCATTGTGAGACTTGTTTTTACTGTTTTTGGCATATAGAATACTCCACGGGTAGCTTGCCAGGCTCTGCCATGGGGGCTGGATACTCTTGGTAGCTTGCCAGGCTCTTCAAGAGGGATGAAGGAATTGGTTGGCCACAGGCAAGGCAAATGCCCTACCTGCTGTCCTATCACTCCAGCCCATATATATATATATATATATATATATACATATACATATATATATATAGTTACTGTAACAATAAGTCTCTCAATGAGAGACGTTACTGGTGCCCACTTGAACAAATCAATGAGCAACAGGATGACAGTAATATATATATATATGTATATCTGTCACACACACACACACACACACATATATATATATATATATCAGGTTTATCTTTAAATTCTGACAAAATGCATGACAGAAGTCACTCCTAAGGTTTGGTTATACAGCGAAAGTGAAAGGGGTTTGGCAGGTTTCATTAATATTTCAAGTCAAATGGGGAATATGAAAAACCCTGAGTGAGTGTGACTTAATCCAGTGACAGTAATTAACCAGGGGCCATGACCTACATGGCAGGAGACACTTTGGGCACCAAGAAGCAAAGACCCTGCTGTGAATGGACCACTGAGAGGGCAGCCTCCAGAAGACTGGATCCAAGGTGTCAGCCCCTTACTTCAAGGAACAGAAAACTGCTAAGGACAATACAGACTTTGGAAAAATGACTGAGAATTTTAATAAGAACCTAACTTGAGACCAGCCTTGGTTCTGTGAATCTGGAGAAGGTTAGCAGCATTGGGGTTCTGGGGGTGGAGGGTCATGTTTTCACTCAGGATATTCATTGTACCCTCTACCTCCCTGGTCAGGATTGTTCCCACCCATGAAGAGGATGGGGGGCGGGGCGGAGGCTGCTTAGTCCCTCTGGCTTGTATCTGTCCAGCTGATACAAGGGATACTAGGGAGCTGCTGCAGCCACATTTCTTCACCTCTCCATGATTCACCATGAATATACAAAGACATCCTAACTGTGGGCACCTAACCACACAACAATACACAAGAAACAACTCCAGACTGCAAAGGTCACAATGGCAAAGCAACAGAACCCCACCAGGCCTAGTGGGTGAAGATGCTAGCTCAAAAGACTCTTCGATTAAGAATTTAGAGAGGAATTGCGATGTATAAGGAGCTCGAAGAAACAACAGAACATACCCCCAGTATAACAAAAGAAGATAGAGGATACGAGAAAGAAATGAGGAAACTACACACAGAAATAACACATCTGAAAAACTTGGTAGGTAAAATCAAAAAATTCTAAGATGAGGTACAGAAAACAGTAGAAGATGGGGGAAAAAAACCTCAAAATAAGCCAGCAACTGACAAGAGAACTTGGGGATAAATTCCAGAGGAACAACATGAGAATCACTGGGGCCCCACAGGGCAGGAGGAGAACCCTGATAAAGCAGCCACCAAAGCCATCAAAGCTGAAGACGCATCGCCCAGATCGAGGAGGCCTCTAGGGTGCCAGCTAAAAGAAATCCAAATAAAAGTACCCCAAGACACATCCTACTCAGAATGGTGAAAAACATAGAGAATACTGAAAGCAGCAAGATCAAAGAAGGAAATCATATATATCAGATACATATTATATATATATATATATATATCCATCGATCTATCTCCATATACATATACTTACAAGCTTTCTTAAGATTTACAGCAGACTTATCAGCAGACAGTGGCGGGGTATAGTGAAAAAACTCAATGAAATTAATGCCTCACCAAGATAACTTTAGCCAGCCAGAATCTCATTCAGATTTGAAGGAATAATACACAACTTCAGAGATAAGCAACAACTCAGGAACTTCAAAGACTCAAAAAATCATTATAAGAAGAACTAAATGGACTACTGTAAGACAAGGCAGACCCCCCCAAACATGTTAAACTCCTGCAGAAAGATGGCACAAAACTCCATAATAATAATCTCTCTCAACGTCAATGGGTTAAATGCACCAATTAAAAGACACAGAGAGGCAGGATGGATTAGAAAATTGAACCCAACATTCTGCTGTCTGCACAAAATATTTGAACAGTAAGAGAAAACAGACTCAAAGTCAAAGGTTGAAATACCATTCTTCAAGCAAACAACCCTCAAAAAGGTCAGGGTGGCCACACTAATATCAAACTACATAGACTTCAGGCTGAAGAAAACTGGTCAGCTACGTGCAAAATAAAAATAAACTCAAACTCAGACCTCTTTCTAATGCCATGCATAAAACTAAAATCAAAATGGATTAAAGACCTTGAAATCAGATCTGAATCCAAAAAAGTACATTGAAGAAAACATAGGCAGAACTCCTCAGGACATTGAGGCTAAAGGCATCTTCAAGGATGAAACACCACTGACCAAGCAAAGATAAATAAATGAGACTCCATTAAACTAAGAAGCTTCTGCATTTCAAAGGAAATGATGGCCATAATACAAAGATAGTCCATGGAATGGGAAAAACTATTTATCCAAGACTCATTTGATAAAGGTTTAATATTTAAGATATGTAAGGTACTAGTAGAGCTATACAAGAAAAAAATCCAACCTTATAAGAGATGGAGAGTAGAGATGAACAGAAGCTTCCCCAAAGAAGAAATACAAATGGCCAAAAGCACATGAAAAGTGCTCTCTATTACTAATTATCAGGGGTATATATGCAAATAAAAACAAAATATCAGATATCATCTCATGCCACAGACACTGACACACATCAAAAAGAACAACCAGTTCTGGCGTCAATGCAGAGAAAGATACTCTCATTCACTGCTGGTGGGAATGCTAATTGGTCCATCCTTTCAGAAACCAGAATGGAAATTTGTCAAAAAACTAGAAATTGAGCTTTCATATGACCCAGCAATTCTGATCATGGAAATATACCCTAGGGGCCCAAAAACACAATGCAGAAAAGCCATCTACACTCCTATATTCGTTGCACTATTCACACACAAAAAAAGATTCTGTAAACAACTCAATGTCTGAGAACAGATAAGGGGATTAAATATATATATATGTATATATAATATATACGGTACATCTACACAGTGCTACAGTGCTACATCTACACAATGGAATCTAATGCAGCCATTAGAAAAAAAGTGAAGTCATGACATTTGCTTAAACATGGATGAACATGGAGAATAGTACAATGCTGAGTGAAATTAGTCAGATGAAGAGGGGAAGACATAGAATAATCACATTCATTTACAGGATATTACAAGAATATAGTATGAGAATAAGACTCAAGATAATAGAAACCAGGAACAGAAGGACTGGTTCATGGAAGGAGGCTTGTCATAAGGAAAGAGGGGTGCAGTTAGGACAGAGAAAGAACATTCTAACAATGATAGTTGGAAATGATCACTCTGGACAAGAACTGGGTGCTGAAATGAAGTAAACTGATATGCATGACAGCCTTTCAGATGAGACTGGGTGTGTTCAGGGTGGTATAGTCATAGACTGCATGAGATCCTTTCAGTAACAATATTGCAAACCACAGAATCTAAAAGGAAAAAGGGTAAAAAACAGATAGACTGTGTCTGCCAAAGAGGCAGGCTGAGGGGAGGGAAGCTGGAGATTCTGGTAGTGTCAATTATACACCGGTGAAGGGACGGGTTCTGGAACATTATATGACTAAAACTCAATCATTTTATTCCATCCTCCTCCACCAGACTCTGCAGAAGCGAAGCCACCACCCCCTTCGTGACTGCCTGCTTGCCCAGGGGGGAGTGCTCTGCTCAAAGGAATATGGAGTCCAGGTTTCAAAGCTGCCCCATCTCTGCAAGACAGCAGGTGGCCTGGGTGAGCTTAGAATCTCAGTTGGTTTATTCTCTTGCTTCTTGATGACTGGGTCCTTGTTGAGAATTTACACCACAAAGCAAAAAATAATGTGAGTCTAATTGACATGAGACCACTTCCTACTGCAGTGTGAATGAGAGGAAACCACTACCTCCTTGCTCTGTGCCACATCCATGCAGTGGGTGGTCAAGGAGACGTCACTGAATCGAGGACCTGATTGGGACACACAAGTGTCCCAATCCACACTGTGTCCAAAGACATTGTTCCCTCTGCTGCCAAAAGTCCACACTGATAAGAACCCTGTTAATCATTTCCACTCCCTATCTGTACCCAGCCCTGCCAAATGATTTCTGTTCAAATTAAATTACTGTTGCTTCATACAAGGAAAAATTCTGCCTAAAAACTATTTGACGTCAATGCGACAATCATGTGTACTTTTTAGTACAACAGAATTGTGCTTTGTTACATAAAGTTTTTGCACGACGTTTTTCAAAATTCACAGTGGAAGAAGATTGACCATCATCAACAGCATCCTGACTTTCCAACAAAGAGCATGTCAGTCAGCCTGGTCAACGAGCACAGGAAGGCATGCCCAACACTCACCCTATGTCACTCTGAGTATCTCCCACCACTCCACAAACATACACACACACACACACACACAAACACACAAAGCCTCTGTTGATTACAACTATTCTGAGGCAGAAATTGACATCAGAGTAAAAAATTAAACCTCACCCTAAATCTCATACATGATATAAACATTAACTCAGATGGATCATAGATTTAAGTCTAAGTTGCAAAATTATAAACCTTTTTATAAAAGCATATTAGAGAAAACAGATTTAGAATTTTGTATAGAGTTCTTTAACATGACACCAAAATCATAATCCAAGGGAGAAACACAATGAAAGAGAAATTTTATTTTAAAATTAAAACCCCCTTTAAAACAACTAACTAACCATGTATCTGAGGGTTTATTTCTCTTATGAGTTTTTATTTGAGGCTCTGTGATTTACATTATTGCTCATTGTAGGTTTTCATGCATTCAAGTACCACACCCACCACCAGAGTATTTGTGACAGAGTGACAGAATGGATCAGAAAACTAAATACAACTTTCTGCTGCCTGCAAGAGACACACCTGAATAGGCAGGGCAAACAGGTTCAAGATCAACAACTGGAAAACAATCCTACAGGCAAACAACTGCCTTAAAAAAGCCAGGGTGGGGACTGGAGAGACTGTACAGCAAGTAGGGCATTTGCCCTGCATGTGGCTAACCTGAATTCTATCCCTGGTATCCCATATGGTTCCCTGAGCATTATCAAGAGAAATTTGTGATTGCAGAGTTAGGAGTTACCTCTGAGTATCATTAGGTGTGGTCCAAAAACAAAACAAAACAAAACAAAACAAAACATACTTTTATTAGGTAACACTGACTCCAAAGTTTTAAAAAAGTTATAAGGGATAGAAATGCTCGTTTTTTAATGACTGACAGATGAACGTATCAAGAAGAACTCACCTCCTAAACATATATCTAATGATGGTCCATCCAAATATTTAAAATATATACCAATAGATAGCACAAAAGATATTGACAACAATGCAAATTTAAACCTTTAGTTAGCAAAACACTTACTGTGCTCAGGAACTTAAAAGGTGTGCTAAAGTTTGAGGGTAAACACTTGCCTTATATCTGACAGAGAACGCATACACAGACTACACAGAGAACTCTCCCCATACATCCATGTTCAATCCTGGCCACAGTCTCAGATATTTCAGTTTAGCTGAAGGCCCCTGTATGGCATGGGGATCACTTCCCCACAAACTCTAGTTCCCTTCTTTCCTCTCATCAGGTTTGACAGTGTGATGCCAGGGATGCAAGGTGAAAAGCAAGCAGAGTCCTACTCCCCATGCACTGAACTGAAGGGGACTCCACAGGTTCCCAGAAGTGGCATCAATTATAGTCTGGCAAAACTTTAAAAGAACCTAAATTAATGGAATAAAATCTAGCTGACTCAAATATCAAAATTTAAGTAGAAACAGAATCTACTGCCTGTCTTACTCTGGCCTCAGAAGGGAACTGGGGAGAACAGAGCTTTGAAGGAAAACAGTGGAATATATAATTCTATCATCTATCATCTTCCATTTGTTTTCTGCAACTATTCTCAGCAAAGAAATAGTTCTACTGGCAGTCTTCCAAGCTGCCTTGTTTTGGGGTGAGGGATGGAACCATGCACTCCACACCCTGAGCCCATCCCTGCACCACTGCAGCCGTCTTTAGCATCAACCAGGCTGCTTTCAGGCAAGCTGCTCAGCTACTCCTCCAGGCACCCCATTCCTCATGGCTGTCATTCTTTAAATGCATTGGTCCCTGCTTATTCCTGGGCCACTCCTTGCAGCTCTTGCATCTTAGGGCCTTCTGACTACGCTGCACCACCCAGCCTGGAGCATGTCTGTCTCCCCCTGGTCTGATCCCATCTCATTCTGTATAGTCCCTGGGGTTGGCCAATCTAGGCTCCTTGAGATGCCCTGCTTCTTGAGACCAGGCAGGACTAGCTGTGCCAATGCTGGCCCTCTGGCAGATAAAAGGGTCATGTGTGCTGAGAGCAGTGATGCCTCCCCTTCAAGACCTGTCTGGTACCTTGAGGTTGGACCTGTGAGTTTATACATGCGCTATGTCACCAAGGCTCAGGGAGATATGACTTCTGGGCCTTGTGCTCATCCTATTTCTTTGTGGAGAAAGTGCAAATGATGGAGAAACACCTGAATCCAGATTATTCTTGTGATGCCCAAGAATAATTTACCCAGCTATACTCTCACTCAGATTTGAAGGAGTGATACAAAAATCCATGGATATACAATAGCTCAGGAACTTCACACACTCAAAAAATCAATTTGGAAAGAAAAACTCAAGAGGTTACTGTAAGGCAAGACAAACCCCATGAACACAACTATCCTCTAAAGAAAGGTGGCACGGAGACCTGGGATGACCAAAACGGCCTGTTCTCCTTCCCTCTCAGTAAAGCTTCATGCTGTACCCATGCCCAGCACACCTGGCAGGTCCTTAATCCAACAGGCTCAATGGCGTCTCCAAACTGACTTCTATATTTTTCAGCAGGTGTGGAAGACATACAAGACAGTGATAATTGTTCTCCTTGGAGTGTTGTGACCCAAAGAAGGATGCGGAGGTGTATTAGGTATTATTTGGCTTGATACACTCAAAAATATCCTTTTTAGTAGAGAAAATAATGTAAAACCCCATTTTCTTAATGTGTTTGTCACCAGTGGGGACACGAGGTGACCCAGGGCGCAGCAAGCTAGTGCAGAGCCCCTTGTGCAGGATTTCAGGGAGGTGGGGATATGGGCCTTCATCTACCTCCCACCTCGACCCCCTCTATCGCTCTACTCCCCTTTTCCCCTCCCTACTCAATCCCAGAGCGGACACATCAGTGACTTAAAGGGAGCAAAGAGGTACTGCAGTTTCTCGGCAGCCCCGTGCACATGCAGCCTGCTCGACTGTTCCTGGACTGAGAGGAGGGCCATGCTTCCCCACCAGCATGCACTTCACCTCCAGAAAGGCAAAAGGGCTGGCCCCCTTTCTCATCCCCTTCGCTCCACACCCACCCTGTCATTCTGATAGCCTTTAGCTGGAGAGACATGCAACTCTGCACAACTCTGCAAGACAGATAGAACAAACAGGAAGGCGTCAGACCCAGCCCAGGGGACAATGTCCAGCTGCCTCAGTTTGAAAGAAGAGTTATGACTGAACCCAATAAAGCGCCTGTCTGGGGTTCTTTCTTTGAGCACTGAACCAACTCCAGCACGGAAGAGCTTCCAGAGCCAAGCCAGGTGTTTTTCATTGTTTGCAAGTATCGAGTTCTCTCTCCTGCTGCCCTGTTCTCAGTGATCAGAGGCGACTGTGGGTTTTCATATGGAGGCGTCTTTACATGGACTCTCTGGGTTATTTCACTCAGAAAGCAATCTCTGTCGTTTAATTGCATCACAGCCAGGCTGGAAGGATTCAGAACATGTACATTGTCTCGGTAGCTTGCCAGGCTCTCTGAGAGGGGCGGAGGAATCGAACTCAGGTTGGGCCGCATGAAAGGCGAAGGCCCAACTGCTGTGCTATCACTCCAGCCCAACAAGCTACCGAGAGTATTGAGCCCACGCGGCAGAGCCTGACAAGCTACCCATGCGTATTGGATATGCCAAAAACAGTAACAATAAGTCTCTCAATGAAAGACATTACTGGTGCCCGCTCGAGCAAATCGATGAGCAACGGGATGATACTGGTTACAGTGGTTACATTGTCTCAAGTCATGTTACACAGATAAAACAGACAAACGATTTTTCGCTTTTGTTTCAAAGAAGGGCACACCCAGCGGTGCTCAAGGAACCATATGGGATACCAGGGAACCCAGTCAGCCACGTTCGAGACAAAGTGCCCTACCCATTGTGTTATCATCTCTTGGGCCCCACTTTTTCACTTTTCATGTCAATGACAAGACCAGGATCAGAAAATTGAGTGAGAGCATGCACAATAATCTCACTGCACTGAATATTTAGTTTGACGTACAACAGCTAGCACCAAATGTTCAACTACTAATTTTCACCTACATATTATAAAGGATGAAGATCTGATCTGAGTATCTTTGGAATCTTTTGAGTATAAATAATAATTTTATAATTTCAACTGATCTCATTAAGACACTGAATCATCTCTTTTCATGGTTGTTCATTCAACAACTGTGCTACATGATGTCAAAATCCATGCAGTTTTTTTTCCTGCATTTATATGTCCTGTGCGAGTAGTGAACTCACCTGTCAAACACCAAAACAGAGAAGGTTCAGGTCCTTAGTTGCTAGTTAATTTCTCTCATTTCTTTGCTGCTTTATTAATTTATTGACAGTCTACATAGCAATAGAAGACAATGCAGAGTCCATGATAATTAGAACACTAAGAGTTCCAATCAAGGACATTCCAATTAAGTTGGGGGGCAGGGGTGGCATATACACAGATCACATTCTTCAAGACTAAGGGAGCTCTATGCAAAGGAAATCCAATGGGGAAATAAATTGTTTCCATTAGGAGCCTGCTGGACAGAGCAGGAATTGAGTATTAAGAAAATCTAATTGCTATAAACTTTGAAAACTCAGTTGTTGATAAAGTAGATGAAGATGTGTGTCTGCATTTGTATTTGTGTGCCTATGTTTGCTCCAATGTTGGCTATAGGACTCTCAAACTAATGTTGCCAGCCAGCTTTTCTCAATTTTTCAGTCTTGCCTTTATGAGTGAAGAAATATGGGCTTTAAAGATAGTTAATATGCTATTGTTCTGTTATCCAAGTATGATGAGAATCATATCTCAACTCAATTTAGGCAAGGTACACCACCTGAAAAACTAGAATCATTCACATACAGTTCGAGTCTCAATACATTGACATGCACGTGTGTGCGGAGGGGCAGTCGAATGGGCCACACAGAAGTGCTCAGGCACGGTACTCAGGGATCACTACCAGACTCCTGAATCGAATGCAGTTGGCCACCTGCAATGAAATGCCTTGCCCACTGTGTTCTCTCCAGCCCCAGAGTTTCAATATATTTCAAGCTGATGAAACAATGCTGATCGAATGTCATAATAGAAGCAGGCTCTTAAATGAGATGCTTTAATATTAAATACCTCATTCATATCTAATCATTAATAGATAATTGCTGAGCTGGACAAATGGGCCAAGACAATCAATCGAGGTAAGCAGGCTTGGACATTTCCAGCTGAATGGAAATTATTATGCAATGTGCTTGCTTTTTTTCTCTCTTTTTTTTTAAAGAACTGTTTATCATATCCTCACCAATTGAAAACCAGCTCATCTAATTTAACGGTCTTTTTAGCTCAGCAAATTCTGATTTGGAGAGTTGATTTGCATGGATTTTTTTTATGCAATCCTATTTACAAACCAACTGAATAAAAACTAAAGCATTCCAGTCGCTGGGTACATCATGTAGCTCTAAGCTTGCCAGAGCAGGCAGCTGTGGTGCACTTGAGACACCCCAAGCCTGTCTCACTGCACCAGTTATGCTGCCGATACCCCCACTAGTGAAACCCGCACTCCAGGTGGCCAGCGTGATCAATCAAGGTAGAGTACTCCAGGATTTAGGAGGAACACTAAATATCAGCTGTGACAAGGGTGTAACCAAATCTGAGGAAAAAATTAGGTTTGATAAATTTGTTCCAAAATAAATTGTTTTTCTGTTCATGCTTTTGTTGTTGTTGCTAAATTTACTCTCCAGTGAATATATTCTTAAATTCAATATAAACTGTTTCTAGTATAAAAGCCCCAAGACAAGAACTTCCGTCACTGTGTTTACAACTCAATTGATAAAGTGAGATCCTTAATGGAAGGGCTCAGAGCAGAGTGTACTCAGCCGCAGGTGCGGGGGTGGGACGCCTAGCAGGCTCTGCTTACTCCAGACCCCGGCAGGCACTGGGGCAGAGGAAGTTGCCCTCTGCAGAGTGTCTGCATAGTGGAGTCACTGAGGACATTTGTTCTCTTCATTCTACCTTCCACTCTCTACAGGCCTGCCTCTCCTTGTACTAGAAGCGCTGGATTCCACTTTATAAGAAACTTAATTGTTCAGTCACCTGTGATTCTTTGTCAGATCTTTATAAATTAGATTTTCAGAGGAAAATTGCACAAAATGGCTTAATTAGTACTGTGATATTTTAAAACACTGTTCTAACATGGGTGTTCATTAATGCAACTATTTGAATAGAAACTTTTATCAAAGAGCTCTAAAGTTCAACCTCCATATTCAAAATCTGGATTGAAGTGTTTGTTGAAATGCCCTGCTTGAAAGCACAGTTTTAGTAATTTGAGAGATAGGTTAGACATTATTCTACAGCTAATTTATGAGAAAACAATTTTGATTTTGCCAGTTAATCAGCTTAAGCTAACTGAAGATAAATTTCCTCTAACTGCAATTATAAATTGTAGTTTATAATCTAAAAAAATCTTTATTAAATATTAGTCTTTAATAATGTATGTTCAGGGTATATACAGCAGGTATTTGGGAAACAGGTAAGAAGATTCAAAATAACTTTGAAAAAAATCCATATCAGTCTCAAAAGTGGTTTAGTGGCTTTTCATATTAAATTTAATATAATTATGTCACTACACTTTCTATCTCTTTCTTATATATATAAACCTTAGAAGGAAAGTAGTTGTAAACCAGTGTTCAACGGGTGACATGGCCATAACTTTCAGTTCTTACCAGAAGACAGTCTGAATGAGAATGGAACAAGACTATTAAAGACACTGAGTCTCTGATCAGCCAAGAAGGGAAACAAACTGGAATTGGACAGACCACATGTGGCCCTCCAAAACTTTCCATGTGTCTGGATGGTGACTGTCAAAACAGACATTTTGAAACACTTTCTTCCTACCCAGAGCCAGTGGGGAAGCTGGGGAGCCAACTCTGTGGCTTTTCTCTCCTTGACACGGTACATCTCAGGAAGGGCCAAAACTGCAGAAGAATACTGTGGTTGCCAGAAATGAACAGGAACAGTCTTTTTGCCCTCACAAAAAAACCGCACGATGCAGAATGGTCTGGAATCCCCTGCATGCCCCTTGATACAAGGCAAAGGACATGGCTTACCTTTCTGCTCAGAAAGAGCTATTATAACTCAATATATAAATTGATTATTTTAATGCTACGGGAAGATGTCAATATACTTAAATTATAATTTACATAAATTGTATTCCTTCTAGAGGACATATAACCTTGTATATAAAGTTTTGAAAGAAAACTATATATAAATTCTTTCACTAAGTGACAGTATAAACAACACGGCAGAGAGTCTCTTGCCTGCGTGCCTTCCCCAGGGCCCCTCGGAGGGGGTGGGCTCCAGCTTCCCTCCCCGCCCCAAGCAGAGCTCCCTCGACTGAAGACATTCGGAGCCTAGCCACAGCCATGCTCAAGGCCCCTCTCCACATGTTCAGACGAGCCTCAAACAGAGGAACCTAGGTGTGTGGGACCGGGGGCTGAGACCTCCAAACCTGCTCAGATCGGGACTGGGCCTCTTCTGCCCAGATTTCCCATTTCCCAGTAGCTGGGCAGTCACACCCAGGGACTGCCCTCGGCGCCATGTAATCCCACCAATGGCCAACATCCAGAGATTTAAAACCAAGCTCTCGGACATCTTATAGCCTACTTCTCCCTCTGGGAGAACCTGGCAAGCTACCGAGAGTTTCCTGCCCACATGGGAGAGCCTGGCAAACTCCCCATGGTGTATTCATATGCCAATACCAGTAACAATGCTGGGTCTCATTCCCCTGACCCTGAAAGAGCCTCCAATGTGGCACCATTGGGAAGGATGAGTAAAAAGAGGCTTCTAAAATCTCAGGGCTAGGATGAATGGATGTTACTGAGACCGCTCGAGAAATTCAACGATCAACAGGATAATGATGATGATGATAAACAACACATTTGCTATTTTACTTTTATACAAAGCTGATAACATCTGAAGAGGTGGTGAAAACCAAATGTGATGTAGGTGTAGATGTCTCTAACTAACAGGGCGACACCAGCACGGGGTTCTAGGAAGATAGCTCGAGGACGTACTTTGATTCCTAACCCTTGGTCTCCTGATGAAAAAAAAAAAATTGTGGTGCAAAGAAGATATGAGTGTTCACAGCTAAGACCTGAAAATGTGATCACAGTTCAAGACTGCAGTCAGCCTGGAACTTTACAAATTTCCATGCAGGCCATAAACAAAAGGTAAACTGCACTTAAGTGCTGCTCAGCTACTGGGTCACTCCACGGGTCATACTGTCTACGCAGAGCATAGTGCACCAGGCCTCCAGCCTATGTTTATCCACATAATGATGGAAGTGCCCCCACGTTCACCATAGTTTTTTTCTCAAAAGCAGTGCCACAAGAAAGGGGTCTAATCACCCCTGTTCCACAGAAAAGGTGCAGGGCTGAGAGGCAGGCGCTGGAGGCCATCCTCCTGTCATCTGACGTGGATGACAATGCTCAGCAACTGAACTGTGCCATCCTCCAGCACCAAAGCCCCTCTCTGGTCCATGCTGGCATATCTGAATCTAAGGAAGTACTTTATTATTGGAAAATGCAGATTAATAAGTGATTAAATAGCAAGGGAAAAAAAGACCAAGAAGTTAGATGTTTGCAAAACTGTAGAATAGTTTACAAAAAGCCTAGCTCCAAGGGATATTAGATACAGCAAAGTCTGAGAATTTCTAATATAAAAGTGATGAGATATAAAAGGAATTTTAGGCTGACCATCCAATAGTTTTCCAGATGGTGCAATGTACTGGACTGTAGTTATATACCTAAAATAAAAATAACTAACGTTCTTTGCATATGACATTTTGGAAACTGGCAAATACATGTGGAAAGAAAACAGCTTCCCTTAAAGATGTCAGCTGATTCCTGACATCATTTCTTCTATGTTGTCACCTTGCAGAGACCTCTTTAAAGACCACGAGTGACTGTTTTCAGTATTTATCTGAGCAGAACTAAGCAACCAATTGTGGAATCATAAAGTGACTAAACAATCATTCTTAGTTCTGTTAATGGAAACAATGACTAGATAAATGAGCTGACTTAAGTTGTCCATACTTAATTTGTCTTTAGACCTTTGTAAAAAAGTAATTTAAAAAAAAGTAACCCATCATCAACATGCCTAATGACACAGCTAACACCATATACATGTCAGGCTCCCATCTGTAATAGGGACCTCTAAGAGATGCTGTGGCTGACACCACAGTCCCCACGACAATGGACAGTGGAGACGGTTCTATACTAACTACTGAACTCCATGGCTACTGAGTGGGGAGCCAAGAGCTACATCTCTTTCATATGATTCCAAGGTTCATAATTTTTTGCTCTGATATGATGCAGAAATGAAGCTGTAAATTCACTTTGGGGTGTATTTTTTCAAATGGTCCTTTAAAGGATCTCCTATACTTGACTTCTATCACCATGACACTTGACTAATCCTATGCAATGTAAGTCTAGGTTTGCACTGAGCTTTTTAATGTACACATTTTACTTTCCTTTAGACCACATGTAAAGAAGAGTCACATAGAGTGCAGGTAGGACATCATGGCAAAATGTATGTCTCTGCAGGCACCTCCTGATCATAGTGATGATGGGGCAGCTCACGCTGCTTATAGTATGGCAGAAGCTTTACCTCTGTACTATGTGATAGTATGCAAAAGAAAACTGTGAGACAAATGGTTCTGTTCCATTTATGTTAGTAAATTCTAACCTATTCTGGTTAGAATCCATTCTAGAATGCGCTGATCTAGATAGTAGAAGTTTTACCAAAAGAGGAAAGTTAATGATTCTTACAAACATCTGAAAAACAATCAGTAAGTTGATGATGTTAGGGGACTCAGTAAAAAAGATTAGTTATTAAAACAAAACACATCTAGTCATAAATATAGGAATAGTTTATATACTGAAAATGCTGTGCACTGGTGGTGGGATGGTGTTTGATCACTGAATGAAACTCAAACATGAAAATTTTGTAACTGTATCTCATGGTGATTCAATTAAAAGAAAAAAAAAGGGCCGGTCTTCTCTGCAGGTGCGTCTGTCCATGTGCCCCTGTCCCACGCCATGTCCCACAACACCGGCCACCTGGACAGAGCCTTGTGAGCACCTGCTGGAGTCCCCGAGCACCCACCCACCTAGCCTCCACAGTTCTTCTCTGCAGGTCTATGGACACCGGGACTAGCATCCGAACAGGCTGGGGGTGTGGCCTCCACTGTAGGGGCGTGGCCTCCGCAGAAGAGGGCATGGCCTTCTGTGTGTCCTGCTGCCGCTCACCTGGCCGCAGTTATATTCCCCCTTCACAGCGCTCTAGACTCACATCCCAAATTTCATCATCTAATTCTGTGGAAAACGTCCTAGCCACCTCAAACACAATATGACAATAATCCACTGGCCTACTCCAATTTCACCAAAAGATCAGTGTATACAAGACGCTGTATAAGCCCAATGTAAAAGAACACATCCTCCAAAGCGTCACTAGATGCCTATCATAAGTCACAGAAAAATGTCTGAGAGGAAGGACGATGAAGGTGAAGGGGATAAAGGTGACCACCATCGACTGAGCTTATCCAGAAACCTTTCCCACAATAAGAGGGAACAGTGCTAGTGAACTGGAAAGTTTTACCTCTCTACAACCACAACGACATGAAGAAACAGTGCAAACCTCCACTACAAGGAGAGGATGAAAAAAAGAGTCCAGAATCCTCAACAGGGGTTACCTACGAACATAATCTCTCTGATGAAGAATTCCAAGATGAAATGCTGAGGATGTTCAAGGAACTCAAAGAAACAATGGAGAAGACATCCAGAAAATTAAATGAGGAAATGACAGAAACAGTGGAATGGACAGCCAACAAAATACTGGAAGAAATGAGAAGAGAAATAAAAAAGCTACAATCAGAAGTGTCACTAATAAAAGTTTCATAAGATGAAATAAAAAACTCAGAGGGTGCCCACAACAGTAGAATGGCTACAGCCAAAGACAGAATCAGTGAGCTTGAAGATGAGCTGCAGAAATTGTACAGGCAGCAACAAACAATGGGAAAAGACCTCAAAATAGCTCTAAGGTGATTCAGAGACTGAGGGGATGATTCCAAGAGAAACAACATTAGAATCATCGGAGTACCAAAAGGACAGGGAAACAAACCCAATGAAAAATCCACAGTTAAAGAAATCATTGCTGAAAAGTTCCCAGAGTTAAAGAATAAAGGCATCCATATCAAAGGAGCCAGAAGGGTGACAGCTAAGAGACCCTAATAAAAAAAAACTCCAAGGCATACCATAGTTAGAATGATGGATACCATGAATAGAGACACAAGACTGCAAGCAGCAAAGTCAAAGAAGGAAATCACACACAAAGGAGCACCGCTTAGATTTACAGAAAACCTATCAGAGGAAACCCTCCAAGCCCGAAGACAATGGTGGGATATAGTGAAAAAAAATCAAAGAAATGAACACCTCACCAAGAATACTTTATGCAGCTAAACTCTCACTCAAACTCTAAGGAATGATACACTATTTTATAGATAAACAAGAGCTCAGGAACTTCATAGACTCAAAACCAAACCTAAAAGAAGGACTAAAGGGGCTCCTGTAAGACAAGAAGAACACCTACAAGCACAATAAACCCCTACAGAAAAATGACACAAAACCCCATGACAATAATCTCTCTAAATGTCAGTGATCTGAATGCACCATTTAAGAGACACAAAGTGGCAGAATGGATCCAGAAACTGAAACCAACATTCTTTTTTTATATTTATTTATTTATTTATTTATTGTTAATTTTTATTATATCACCATGTGGAAAGTTACCAAGTTTTCAGGTTTATGTCTCAGTTATACAATATTCAAACACCATCCCTTCACCAGTGCCCATATTCCACCACCAAAATCCCCAGTATACCCCCCGCCACCGCCCCCCCTTCAACTGTATGACTGATGAATTTCACTTCATTTTCTCTCTACCTTGATTACATTCCATATTGCAAAACAAAACTCATTATTGTTGTTGGAGTTTCCCCCCAGGGAAGACAGCCCTACTAAGGAAGCATTTGATAATTGGTTTGTCATTAAAAGATTGTATATTTTCAGTTTTTAGAGAAGGCTCGGATGTGTTCCAGTCCCACAACCCGGAGCCGTGTTAGTTGCTGCTCAGTGTCGCCAGGGTTCCATCCGGAGAAGGTGTACCAGCTGTACCTCCTCCATCTGGATCCCTGGTGTTGTTGGCACGGATTCGGGTCCGGAGCATTTCTCCAGCCGCGTTGCTCACCAAACTGCCTGGCCTCTTCTCTGTTGAAGGTCTGAAACCAACATTCTAACAGATTTTAAGGAGGACATTTCTAGCAACAAAATAGTAGCTGGAGATTTCAACACTGCCTTACCACTTCTGGATAGATCAACAAGACTAAAAATCAGCAAGGAAACACTGGCTTTGAAGGAAGAAGTAGAAGAAAGAGGGCTAATGGAACTATACAGAGATTTACACCCCAAAAGGAAAGAATACACAATCTTTTCCAGTGCACACAGAACATTTTCCAAAACAGACCACGTGCTGGGCTACAAAAAATACCTCAATAGAATCAGGAAGATAGAAAATGTATCTTTTCAGACCACGATGCACTAAAATAGAAGTTAATCACACACAGAGGTGGAGAACCAAATCAAACACCTGGAAATTAAGCAACTCAATGTTGAACAATGAGTGGGTCAGGAAGGAAATCAAGGAAGAAATCAAAAGATACTTGGAAACAAATGAGAATGAAGAAACAAGCTACCAGAATCTATGAGATGTAGCTAAAGCCGTGTTAAGAGGAAAATTTATAGCTCTGCAAGTATTCCTCAGGAAGGAAGAAAGGGCCTACATAGATAACTTGACTTCACAGCTCAAGCTCTTAGAAAAGGACCAACAAAGAAACCCAAATCCAGTCGAAGGAAAGAAACAATAAAACTTAGAGCAAAAATTAATGACAAGGAATTCCAAAAAACAATCTGAAGGTCAATGAAACCAAGAGCTCGGTCTTTGAGAAAATAACCAAGATTGATAAACCACGAGCAAGACTCACAAAGAAAGAGAGAGGACCCAAATTAACCGAATCAGTAATGAAAAGGGGGAACATCACAACAGAAACCAATGAAATTCAAAATATCATCAGAGACTACTTTGAAAGTCTGTATGCCACAAAACAAGAGAACTTAGAAGAAATAGAAAAATTCCAGGATTCCTATAATGTCCCAAGATTGAATCAAAAAGATTTGGAACATTTGAATAGACCCATTACTATCAAGGAAATGATAGTAATGTAATCAATAGTCTTCCCAAAAACAAAAGCATGGGTCCAGATGGATTCACTAGTGAATTCTTTCAAACATTTCAAGAGGACCTGTTGCTAGTTCTTCTCAAGCTTTTCCAGGAAACTGAATAAACAGGAACTCTCCCAAACAGTTTCTATGAGGCACATATCTCCCTAATACCAAAAGCAAACTAACAAGACCAAGTGGGATTCATCCCGGGGATGCAAGGATGGTTTAACATCTGGAAATCAATCAACATAATCTATCATATCAACAAAAGTAAAGATAAAAACCATATGATCATATCAATAGATGCATAAAAAGCATTTGACAAGATTCAGCACCCACTTATGAAGAAAACTTTCACCAAAACGGGTTTTGAAGAAACTTTCCTCAAGATAATCAAAGCCATCTATCACAAACCTATGGCAAGCATTATCCTCAATGGTAAAAAACTAAGGGCTTTCCCTCTAAGATCAGAGAAAATACATGGATGGCCACTCTCACCACTTCTGTTCAATATAGTACTGGAAGTACTTGCAATAGTGGTCAGGCAAGAAAAAGATTTTAAGGGCATTTAGATAGGAAAGGAAAAAATCAAGCTCTCACTATTCGCAGATGATGTGATACTATATCTAGAGAATCCTAAAGCCTCTACTAGGAAACAATTGTTTCCTAGAAACAATAGACTTGTACAGTAAAGTAGCAGGCTATAAAATCAATACCCAAAAGCCCATGGCCTTCCTATATGCAAATAACGAGACAGAGGAAAGCGACATGAAAAAAGGAATCCCATTCACAATCGTGTCCCAAAAAATCAAGTACCTTGGAATCAGCTTAACTAAGGAGGCAAAGGACCTCTACAAAAAAAAAAATACAAAACACAACTCCACGAAATAAAACAGGACATCAGGAAATGGAAACATATCCCCTGCTCATGGATAGGGAGAATTCATCATCATCATTATCATCCCGTTGATTGTCGAATTTCTCGAGTGTTCTCAGTAATGTCTCCATTCGTCCTAACCCTGAGATTTTAGAAGCCTCTCTGTACTTGTCCTTTCCAACGATGCTACTTCGGAGGCTCTTTCAGGGTTAGGAGAATGAGACCCAGCTTGTTACTGATTTTGGCATATTAATACACCATGGGGACCTTGAGAGGCTCTCCCATGTGGGCAGGAAACTCCCAGTAGTATGCCAGGTTCTCCCAGAGGAGAAGTAGGTTATAAAATATAGAAGCTTCCAGGAGCTTGCTTTTAAGTCTCTGAATGCTGGCCATGGATGGGATTACGCGGTGCTGGGGGAAGTCCCTGGGTGTGACCATGTAGCTACTGGGAAAAGGGAAATCTGGGCAGAGGAGGCCCAGTCCCGATCAAGGCAGGCTTGGAGGTCTCAGCCCCGGGTCCCACACACCTGGGTTTCCTCTGCCGGTACCTTCATGCGTGAGGCTCACCCAAACGTGTGGAGAGGGGCCTTGAGCAGAGCTGTGGCTAGGCTCTGGATGTCTTCGGCGGAGGGAGCTCTGCTCAGAGCAGGAAGGGAAGCTAGAGCCCACCCCCTCTGAGGGGCCCCAAGGAAGACAGCCAGGCGCACAGGCAAGAGACTCTCTGCATCGTTCTCGTCCAGGAGCTTGCTTTTAAGTCTCAGCCCCCAGTGCTGTGTAATCCCATCCACGGCCAGCATCCAGAGACTTAAAAGCAAGCTAGGGAGAATTAACATTGTCAAAATGGCAATACTCTCCAAAGTATTATACAGATTCAATGCAATCCTTATAAGGATACCCATGCAATTCTTCAAAGAAATGGATCAAACACTCCTGAAATTCATATGGAACAACAAACCCCCACGAATAGTTAAAGCAATTCTTGGGGAAAAAAAGATGGTAGGATCACCCTCCCCAACCTCAAACTCTGCTACAAAGCAGTAACAATTCAAACAGCATGGTACTGGAACAAAGGCAAAGCTGCAGACCAATGGAATAGGGTGGAATATCCTTGCACACAACCCTAAATGTATGAACATCTAATCTTTGATTAGGGAGCAAGAATGTGAAGTGGAGCAAGGAAAGCCTCTTTAATAAATGGTGCTGGCATAACTGGACAACCACATACAAAAAAATGGGCTTAGTCCTCAACTTAACACCATGCGCAAAAGTCAGATCAAAATGGATTAAAGACCTCAACATCATACCAGAATCCATAAGGTACACTGAAGACAAGGTCAGCAAAACCCTGCACCACACTGAAGCTAAAGGTATCTTCCAAGATGACATGCCACTGACCAACCAAGTGGAAACAGAGATAAACAAATGGGACTATATTAAACTAAGAAGCTTCTGTACCTCAAAAGAAACAGTGACCAAAATACAAAGACAATCTACAGAATGGGAAAGGATATTCACCCAATATCCATCTGATAAGGGGTTGATATCAAGGATATATAAGGCACTGGTTGACCTCTACAAGAAGAAAACATCCAACCCCATCAGAAAATGGGGCGATGAAATGGGCAGAAACTTTCGCAAGGAAGAAATCCAAATGGTCAAAAGGCACATGAAAAAATGCTCTTCATCACTAATCATCAGGGAAACGCAGATCAAAACAACTACGAGATACCACCTCACACCACAGAGACTGGCACACATCCAGAAAAACAAAAGCAACCGGTGTTGGCATGAATGTGGGGAGAAAGGGACCTTCCTTCACTGCTGGTGGGAATGCCAACTGGTTCAGCCCTTTTGGAAAACAGTATGGATGTTTCTCAAAAAATTAGAAATTGAGCTCCCATTTGACCCAGTAATACCACTTCTGAAATATATATCCTGGAGAAGCAAAAAAGTATAGTCGAATGACATCTGCACTCATATGTTCATTGCAGCACTGTTTACAATAGCCAGAATCTGGAAAAAACCCAAGTGCCCGAGAACAGATGACTGGTTAAAGAAGCTTTGGTATATCTACACAATGGAATACTATGCAGTTGTTAGAAAAGATGAAGTCATGAACTTTGCATATAAGTGGATCAACATGGGAAATATCATGCTTTGTGAAATGAGTCAGAAAGAGAGAGAGGCAGACATAGAAAGATCACACTCATATGTGGAATATAAAGTAACAGAATAGGATACTAACACCCAAGAATAGTAGAAATAAGTACCAGGAGGTTTTCTCCACGTCTTGAAAGCTGGTCTCACATATTGGGGGAAAAGGCAGCTCAGATAGAGAAGGGAATAACCAAGTAATGGGCTTTTTGGAGGACCTGCTCAGGATGGGAGATGTGTGCTGAAAGTAGACTACAGATTGAACACGATAGCCATTCAATTACCTCTACTGCAAACTACAAAAGGAGAGAGAGAACAAAAGGGAATGGCCTGCCACAGAGGCAGGGTGGGATGTGGATAAACTGCAGCAAAGGAAATACATACTGTTCCCAGAGGGTTCTAGAAACTCAACACAAAAGTCAGATTCTGCATACAATGTGGAAGACTTTTTCACCTCTGCACCCCATCCTGGTTCTGGCCATCCTGTGTTCACACCTCCTGCTGTAAACATGGACTTCTCCCTCGAGTCTAAACTCCACCCTCATGTATTCTTAAATGTTGACTAAATGCTGCCTCCTGGCCAGTGGGCTATTTAGCTCCAGTCCCTGCAGATGCAAATACAGTGGCATGCTACCTTTTCAGCCTTGGACTCTAGGGGCCTGGGGGGAGGGGACCAGCAGGAGGAGAGAAGAGCAACCACCAAGGGCAAATTCTGGGTATTCAGCTGGCCCACAGGTCAGGTCATCATGTCCCATACCCAAGCCACTAGCAATCTTTCTTGTGACCATGTTTATGTCTCATTTTGGCTATCTTTATTTTTTTAGGCACTGTGATGGTAGGGTTTCATGCACAAAACATTCCTATCTTAAAAGGAAGCTGTGGGCTAATCTTTGGTGGTCCCCTTAAAAAAATAACCAAAAGCAATGGAAACACTTTCCCCAAGCCACCTGACACAGCAGAAATGAAACACAACCGTTTTTGTTTGTGCATATACACTGCATATTTTTGAATCTTGTCTTTGCAGCTTTCTCTACTTCTAGGGGCAAAAATACCAAGTCTGAAGCCTATAAAGAATATATGGAATGGAAAGTTGGTCTAAACAGGATTTCCATGAAAAGTCATTATAGCTCAGACCAAAACAATGAAAGTTCTTTTGAGTTACAGAGAGGAGAGGGTTCTCACTTTAGGTTTGAATATAATGTACCAATAAAATATATTATAGGGACTGATAGGGCTATTATGCTTATTTGTTCAGGCATTTATTTGCTTCAGTATACATTTGCCCAAACAGATGACTTACTCTAATGAATGAAGTATTTTAAATTACTTTCCTCATTTCTATCTTCATAGTGTCCCAATTAATCTTGAAAACATTTTTGGATAAGTTGCACTTGCCAAGTTGAATCCCCTCCCTGAATCATTTGAATCAAAATGTTGAGCCTTTTTGTGTGTGTGAGAGCTTGTGTTCCCTAGTACACTCCAGGTGTAGGTTCTGGAGGGTGTTTTGTCATCCTTTGCCCACAGCAGTTTTGTAGAAAGGTGTGCTGTGAGGTTACCAGCCAAAGGTGCTGGGTCAACTCAGGCTCGTTTCTCCAACAGACCTGCTTCCAGGATTTATTAACTTTCAGAAACAGAGATATAGTTTCAACTCTGCATAAATGCATTGATTATTTTAAGTTTGGAAGTAATTGTGTGAGTGTGAAATGTATTGTTTTTGCTGTATTTTTTTTAACAACTGCATACATACACATCACTAGTCTTCATGTCACAATCTATTTAGAGAAAGTCAGTCTGCAACCCAGTGATGGGTGAGGCTGTGGTTGAAGGGAACTGGCAGAAAATTCAGTGATGGTGTTCCAAAGGGCCACCAGCAAATGGAGAAGCTTGTTCGCCACTAGGAATCCAGCGCAGCCTCTGGAATGAAAGGCAGTGAGCTCTGCCGCAGACCCATGATAAGAAGGGACTTACTTATCTTTTCTTAATATCAAACTAAGAATACATTTTTGACTGCTCCCTCAGGTAACTCAGTAAAACATATGTACTATGACTAGAGACATTTCTGTGAGCTAAATTGATTACAAGGAATGAATTTGGAACCAACTGCATCTAGAAATCTTGGTTTGATATTTCATGCACTGAGAATGAAGATCTATCTGGGTCAACAAATGGAGTTCCACCAACAGTGCATATTCTCTGAGATGACCTGGGTACCTAGCTGGCACTGTCACCCCAGCTGACACCAACTAGCCAGAGCACATTCCACACACTTTCTTGTGTTTAAGAAAGTACTGCCACAGCCTGAAAGTAATAGAAGGCAAAGCAATGACTGACTTTCCATCAAACGCTACATCATGTTAATAATACTCATTTTTCAGTTATCAGTTCTGATGTTCATGTCTGTGTGTGTGTCTCTGTGTGTGTACATTTTCTAAAGCCAAACTAGTATGGTCATTTTGCATGTGTCATTTTTATATGCAAGATGACTGGCAACACCTGCTGAAAGGTAAAAGCACCTTTCCAAATGAGAGGACAATCTTAATTTGAAATGGTGAGATGGAGGAGGTGATAAGCTAACGTAGGCTGACATTTTGGTGGCCCCACACAGGTGTTTTTGCACCTGACACAGACAACACACTCATGTTGTACTTTCCTCAGTAATCTGAAGTAGGAAAACTTTTGCTACAAACCTTCCACTTTTGGGAATTATTTGCCTTTTTCAAAACACGTAATAGGGACAGAGTTCAGAGCTATACAAGAAGGCAGAAGGAAAGAAATGTAGTAACAAAATAGTTTGGGGATGACGAAGGCTACATGACTCAGCTTCATTTACAGGAAAGATGATTTCATTTACTCTGCCTTCCCCATGCATTTGGCTCAGCCATATGCATGTCAGTAAGAGGACACGAAAGCCATGATCCATGACCACCAACATCTATGGGTGCTTCTCCAGCTCTTCTGGTTCATAGCCACACATCCCTCTGAGTTGAGTTAACATGCTCACAGTATGATTGCAGGAGGCCATGACCCCAAATTATTTCCTTTTCCTTTTGCAACAGCAATCATTTCATAAATACTCTCAAAAATGGGAAAATGGAAGCTGGATATACAGTACAGTTGCCAAGATGCATTCATATGGCTAACCCCGGCTGACCTCAGTACAATCCCCAGCACCACAGAAAACCCCCAGTACCACCAGGTGTGACCCTGTAGGCCCCCCAGAACTACCAGGGTTTCTAGGTAATTCCCAGCACCACAATGGTGGGAGCAGCGCTGCATCCTCAAGCACCAATATCAAACTGCTGGCCTAGCTGGCCAAGAATTGCTGTCAAGGAAGGGCCTCCCAGAGCACTGGGAGCTCCACAAATAAATAATAAAGTGGGAAACTGAATGCCAATTTTTAATGCTATTCCAATTCTATCTTTTTACTTTCAATCTTAAAATAGAACCGATCTTGTTAAGGGTACAAATCTATTTGTAGTCACCCGGATCCTCTAGTGAGTAAATTACACTCCCAGAATGATCCATGAGAGGCTCTAAAAGTGCATTAACTCTCGAGACTCACTTGCACCGGGAATTTCCACACAATATCTGAGTCACAGCAAAGCTGCTCTTTCTGCCCATCTTCCCTCAGCAATTACTGCCTTAGAACATCCAAATGTTTATACTTGAAAAACCCAGAATGCAGCAAGAAACTCCAGGAAGATAAAAAAAAAACTCCCGAATTATAGTCCTTAAAGAGAGAGAGAAATCTTTATCTGACCCCCATCTATCCAGGAGCATGAAATCACTGGAAAATGTCATCTTGCTGATAATTTGGGGTTAGTTCAGAATCTGGAGGAATGACTAGTTCTTGCTACTGGACAAAGAGTCAATAACGTGGAATTCATGAGGCCCAAACTTTAATAACCAAACACCGAAGATGCCCGTCAAGGTGTTAGGCGGAGGTGGGGCTGGAGGGTGGGGGAAGGGTATACGAGACTAACCTGGAGCAGCTGCTACGGGCGGTTGACCCTGGATGGGAGATGGGACTTTGTATACATCAGAATCCCAACCAGGAATAACTTGGTCACTTACAGCGCTTTAATAAAATAAAATCTGGGGTAAAAAACATTCCCTGAAGCTTCTGGACATTTTTCTACTTGTTTTTGTGCACGGGTAAACTTCTCACGGGGCAAAAGGTGTCCACACTGACTCAGTGTCACGGGTCAGCTGCTGGGGTAGTGGCATTTGCTGATCTGTATCTACTTCTCACAACTCTAACCCCTGATCATTCCTTTGTTTTACAGTTTGATATGACACTTTCTTGAGCTCAGAAGTCATGGTCAATGAGAAAAGCCACCCTTGGGTTACACAGCCTGTAACCCTAATGCTACCTAATGCTGTCACTGCTAAATGCCTTAACTACTTTAACATGTAGGAACATCTGGCTTAAGCTTAATTTGTACCAAAAATAAGAGCCAATGAGCACTGAGAGAACTCTAAAGCATGCAATAGGAAAACAAACAAACAAACAAAGGTTCATGGATCTCAGTGGAATCAGTGTAGGTTCCTTGGTTGCTTCCGGCGTGTTGTCTGAACTTCCAATAGAGGAAATGAATTCTGCCTCAGGAAGGGGTTGTTTCTGGATATCTGGATACCAATATAGACAGAGAGATATATGTACATATAGATATACTCCTCTGTGAGTATACACACGCCCTTACAGCCTGCTTCATGAAAAAAGATGTCAAATTTTGGATATATAAAATTGCAGTGGGTAGTACATTAAGTTATTTTTCATGTGTAAATGGCAAAAGCTTGTTTAACAGCTTTCTAAAGGGTAGAAACATGACACAGTGATCACAACTTAAAATCATTTTTATTTGACAGACATCACCAATGAATAATGCATATATCTATTATTAAATGTATTTCATATCTGTTTGTGTGACCTGCATTTTTAAATTAAAATCTAAATATTAAGAACTTAGAGGTTTTTGAAAGAATCTATGTTTCTAATGTTATTCAAAGTAAGAGAGTAGATAGCATAGATAGCAATAAATGATAATGAACCTGTAAGTCTTTGATTACAAAATTGAGATTACCAAGAAGTAGAGAGGGCTGGATGGGAAGAGGTGAGCAAGAAGTGAAAAAAAGATTTGGCACTATAATGGTTATAAAGGTACAATAACTTTCTACATCAAAACCACAAACATTTCTACTATTGTAACCATACTACTAAATTATAATAAAAATTTTAAATAAAACAATAATAGAAAAATAAAAGCTAACCTAATCTTAGAAATTTTTCATGAAATCATGAAAGTTTCACTGTCCTTTCTGTCAAAAAACAAAACTACTTTCTTTTTGTTCAGAAAATCAATTTAAAATAGTTGATAAGGATTTTCTGATCTCTTGCACATTACACATAATTAAGGACTTTTGGATAAAGAAAACTGCAAAAGGAACCACCTTTCCAGTAGTCATATGAAGGCATAAATTATGAAAATTCCATAAATCTCAATTTTTCATACCAGATTTTTACTTCCTGAGAATTTCATTACTGTAAATAAAAAGAAAGATAAGTTGCATACAGCACCAACTAAATAATCTCCCAAACCACTGCACCAGTGTAGTTTGATTTTGAGTTAAAGGAAACAGTTGGAATTTACAGTCCTGCATCCATTAAAATCGCCGCTGATCTTTAAGCATGAGTGAGCCCCATTTGTTGGTGGTTTCCATTGTGGAAACCACATGGCATGATAAAGCAATTTTTTTCATCATGAATCTATGTTGAAACCAGCACTTCCTAGCACATGCTTCCAAACCTGTCATGTAGGGGTGGCCTTTCAAAGTGTTCTGGGGGGCCCAGCCAACTAGGTGGCCTAGGTGGCAGCTCAGGCTAGGGCCTAAAGACGTGGTGGTGCTCAGGCTACTCTTGAGGTGTTCAGAGGGTCTCCAGGGCCAGGCCCAGCAACAGGCCACAGGTGATGTGCTGCCAGTGATCATCTGTTCCCCGCTCCTGTTATGCAATCCTGTCTACCAGCGGAGGATCTGCTAGTAGACTGTGTACCAGTGGTAAAAAAAACTTTGAGGGGACCTTGAGGCAGAGAATGTTTCCCTATATGAGAGTTTAGTAATCACTCCTTCAAAAGCCATTTTCTGTTCATTCAGTTCTCTCTCCACACCTGGTCTTTTCATCTTTAACACACACATCCAATTCTACACAATACTGCTGTCCAGAGAATTTCACCATGTTCCAACTGGCACACGTGGCTCCATCTAAATTACAGACCAAAGTGAAATAAAAGGTTGAGTCTTAATGATTTCACCAGGATAGAGGTTTCAAACAATATCAGGGAGGAAATGTGGGGGAGAGATTTGCCGAAAGGCAGGAAAGGCTGAAAATGAGAGAAGGTGCATGGAGCCAGTTTAACAAGTCCGGCCATCGTTGCTTCCGGACACGGATTCCTAAATTTCTTATTGTTTGAAACTTGACCCTGTCTGTTCTTCCCATCTGATCCTAATGGGTAAGATGCAATCTGCTGGAGCAAAGCAACAATTCCAGCAGTATACAGCCCAGCCAGACTCTGGAGTTTGGAGATATAGGTATACTCTGCTACTTGTTACACACACACACACACACACACACACACACACACACACACACACACACACACCTCCATCCTCCCAGGCAAAAAGAAACCATGATGTCCCTCTCGAGAAATTTTAATTAAAATGAGAAAATCAGTAGCTAAAACTACAGTGCATGGGACACATGTCCATAACATGGTGGTCTAACCCCAAAATACATCAATGACCTGCTAACTTTGTATTACATGCATTTTTTTTACAAGTTCAAAATGCATCATCACATTTTAAGTAGCCTTACAAAATCAGAGAGGCAATTTCCTAAGATTTGGGAAGGAAGACAACTAGTCGCCTGCCATGACGATGCCATCTCTATAAAAAAGGCACAGCATATGACTGTTCCCTTGCCTATCAACTAAGATCCCAATGGACAGATATAATGGAGTTTAGTACCACAGCATTATACTCAGAAACTTAGGAACACTTTTCCATGCAAATGAATAATGATGAAAGAGAAAACATGTTTATCCAAGGAAGGAGGCCTAAATGATGAACATTTAATTATTTATGATTTATTTCTATGATCTTAATTAAAGGGTTAAGGGGTATTTGAGGTGTGGAGCCCTCTATTTCTTTACTGTTTAGCTCTTTCATGTTCATTTATTGCTCCAATTTTGTGCATATGCTGCCAAGGCCTCTTACACAGAAGGCCACAAACACAGAACGCTCCCCAGTGCCCTCTCGTCTTTGAAGATTAATCTTATTTAAAAACAAAGTTTCCCTTTTCTACAAAGTTTGAGTGGCAGGGATGAAAGTGACCAAGATCTGGCTCTAGGACAGGCTCCCTGGGCCCTTTTCCCATCCCTGGATTTGGGCCTGCGGGCACCTTTTCCTAACCCCTACACACAGTCTCCCCAGGATAGAGTTCCCTTCCAGGTTCCCTGGAAGCTCCTGTTGACCCGGGGATCTAAAACACCTTGGAATTGTGACTGCAGGTCCACAAGCCTGAAGCTGAGATCTCTCCTCCCCAGTTCCAGTGCAGAGTAACAAAGTGTTGAATACTTGATCCTGAGCAGAAGTTCAGACCAAACCACTCATCCCCCAAACTGTATTCAGTTAGACTCTGGGGCTTAACTAGGTTCATTTCTTGAATGCTGTATAAATTATGTCAATCAAGTTATAAACTTCCCAGTAAGTTAGGGGGATTGTTCTACCTTTCTCACCCTCTTGGCTAACTTCCACTTGCTTTGGTTCCAAAACCCACATATGGAAGATGAGTTTCACACAGAGATGTATTTATACTCATATGGTGATTTATATGTTTATCCTTTGAAACCCTCATCCACCGTGGGGAAAATCTGCCTCACATACAAAAAAAAAAATCTGTTCTAGGAAAGGCTCATGTAATCAGCAAAGACATTTATGCAAGAGCTATGTTATAAAATGTGTCCACTGTGCCTTCTTTCCCACCGTGGTTTAAAATTTGCATAAGCATGGGAGAATTGTACTGATAAAGATGCAACCGGGTTATGTACATTGGGGCTAATTGGAAGCAGATGCAGCAGTGGGAAGCAAAGCTCTCTGCACTTGGACCATTGCATTCTGTGTCGTGGGTGGGCTGTCAGAGAGGGCCTGTAGTCTTCTTAGGGCAAGGACCTGAAAACTGAATTCCAACACATATCTAGCGAAATCCTCACACACACGAGACAATGTGCAGATTACCAAACAACTTATTCAATACAAATCTACTGAGTTCACTTTAAGGAGTTTACAGGAAGGTACATTCTTTTCCAACACAAGTTCTGGTGAAAACAAAAAAGCAGTGCGCAGGGGTCAGACTGGGCTTTTCATCTGATTTGAACAGCGCTGGAATACACTGCAACAACTGCTAGGGCCACTTAAAATCTATTATGTGGCAGGAGCCAAGTAATGTCTGGGTGACCGAACTGAGCACAGGCCCTGCAGAGGCCCTGCAGAGCCCACAGCCCTGAGGCTCGAAAGGCTTTTCGGGCAGAGCTGGGAATGGGCCCAGGACTCTATTTCAGGGCCTACGCTTGTTCTCTAGGCCACGCAACATTCAGAGTTCCCAAAACCTGTTCATCTCCTTTCGCATGGGAATTACATTATAACACCTGGAACAAGTTCAGATAAGCATCGACGCTATGGTGTCTATCATACAGGCTGTTACCTGCCCTCTATGAGCAAAGTTCCCAAAACACAGATGAAACGTTAGAAAATGTCTTAATGGAGGAGTACTAACTAGATTCTTGAAAAAAATCCAGTGTTCTATATAAGATTATCAATGGAAACTATACAAGGAAAGGTCAATTTTAAGGTCTTTTTGTGCATGCCTCATGACACTCAAGGAGGAATTTTTAAGAAATTAGCATGACACTGTGAAACTCAAAAATTTATCATGAGCATCTGCCTTGCACACAGTCAACTCGGGTTTGATCCCCAGCATCCCATATGGTCCCCCAAGCACCACCAGGAGTAATTCCTGAGTGCAGAGTCAGGAGTAACCCCTGAGCATCGCTGGGTGTGACCCAAAAAGAAAAAATATATATATATTCACTATGAGACTGCAGCGATCTCACGTCTTGAACTGCACTTATAAGGAAATAATCCAAAAGAGAAAAATAAGTTTGTATAAAAACTTCTTAAGTCTTACTGGAAACAGAAATAACCAGGAATCACAAGTTGGCTCAATAAAAGGATCACTGAACAAAAATATATTAATGAAACATTGGCCTAAAATACCAATTTCATGATTAAAAATTCACAGAGTGGGAATGGGGATGTGCTCATGGCAGAGCGCTGCCTTGTGAGCCTGGAGCCCTGAGTTTGTTTTCTGGCCTAAAAATTAATTAGTTAATTAAGTATAAAGTTGTGTACATTAGAAGGTAAGAAAAATTAGAAAGAACAGAAATAAACTAGAAGTCGTGCTTTGGTGGACTGGAAGGTGTGCCTACAAACCTTTATCCGTGTCACAGGTTTGTTCCCTCGAGTGGATGACAGGGGGTTAGATGGGCACCAATCCACTGAGGCACAGTCGTGCCCAGAAGTGAGTCCCTGCCTTCCTCTCTCCCTTTGTCTTTGGGCCACACCACTGGTGCTAGTGGCTCACTCTGTGTGTAGGCATCATTTCTGGTGAGGTAGTAGGGACTGAGACCAGGTCAGCCCAGCACAGCAAGTACCCCACCTGAAGCCCTTTCTCTCTGGCCAGACTTCTGGCTTTCCGTGTGTCTCTCTCTCAAATCACCCTCCACCCTGACATCATCTGGGTCAAGAAGATGTCCAGTGTCCACTCAGCACTCATTTGTGAAAAAGTTTTCTCATAGTGGTGATGTAATAGATTAAAAAAAAAACACAGAAAATCGGAGTTCGGAGTTGCAAAATTTATTATTCATGCATTCATGCAAATATTTATTCAACAAATAGTAATGGAGCATCTATTATAGGGTAAATAGTTTCATATTATCAAAACACCATGAGCATACTGTAATAAAAAACTTAAGAGAATATATGTGGTAAAAGGTGAGATGGTTGCCAGTGTTTTGGGGAAGGAAAGAGTGAACAAACATGTGGACATGTTTTCAGAGCAGTGAATCTATTTTACATGATAATGTAAGAGAACATATGTATCATTACATACTTACCAAAACTCAACAGAAGGTACAATCATAGCTTGTTAACTGAGGGTTCTTAAACCTTTATGATAATCAAATCCACAGACACTCAAATCTCCTATATAAAATGGAGTTGTTTATGCATATATCCGATGCTATCCTATCTTCCTGTATATTTAAATCATCTTAGTGTTATTATAATACTGAACACAAAACTATGCAACTAGCTGTTATGTGTGTTGTTCAGGGCAACAGTTTTCTATCAGTGGCCCAAAGACAGCGTGCAGGTGTAAAGAGGCTGAACACCACTGGCTTAAAGACAAATTAGAAGAAAATTAAGCCTGCACATGAGCAGATTTAACTGTTGCTCTAATTGCATGGTGCAGATTTTCTATCCTCAGCTGGGTGAATCCATAGATATAGAATCCAAATACCAAATCTATAAAGACAGCAAACTGACTGCACAACACCAAAAGGGAATCCTGATGGAAACCGAGGACTTTTTAATAGCAATGTACAACACCACCAGATATGACAATTCACATTGCCAATGATGGGTGCCAGCAAGGAAAACTAGAGGCAAGGGGAAGAAAGCTATGTACAAGACTACTTGTCAATTTTTCTGTGAGACTAAAATGCCTTCAAAGCGTAAAATCTATTATTAAGCAAAATAAAAGTTTATTTCATTCTCTATCATGATGCCGCCACCAAGGACATGTCTCAACTAAGACAGGTGACAGCAGCCTCCTGATCTTCAGGCATTTGGGAACATAAGTTACACATTTTGTGACTGAAAAAGTCAAGAGTCTTCCTGGTGATACTTATTACTCTCCTCTCTCCAGCCTATTATTGTCCACAGACTCCCATGTCCACCCACTAATCTTAAATCTTGAGAGATTATGCCAAGTCAAAGAGCAAAAGAAATGATGGAAAATCTGATTCCTTTTCTGTGCTTCAGCCTTTCCATCACTAAACCTATTACCATTCCCTCCACGCCCTCTCCTTTTCCCCTCCTCTCCTCTCCTCTCCACCTGCCCTCCCCTTCTCTTCCTCCCCTCTCCTTTCCCCAACCCCTTCCTCCACTCTCCTCCCCTCCCTTCTCTTGCCTTTTCGTTCCTTTTCTTCTCATTCCTCCCTTCCAACCTTCAAAACCCTTCCAGACATATTTTTAGATTATTAAATCAATGTTTCCCAAATTAAATTCTTAACTGAGGTGCTACACTTAATATAAACTGTTAAAGTTTTTTATTTTGGTTAATATCAAAACTACCACTTTTTTTCTTCCACTATTTTCATGGAAAGGAGAGGGATTGACTGTGCTCTGACATGGATTGTATGGGAGTGGCTGCATGTGAGGTGAGTGCTCTAACCCATAGATGCATATCTCGAAAGAATACATTCCATTAACAAAATGGACTTCAATGCTTCAGAGCCATTGGCTCTTACTCTTTACAGGTGCTCTCCACAAAACAGCTTCTAATGCTAGACTGAGTGAAGGTACCTCCTCCTAACTTCTCTGGGACAGGAGTACAGGACATGCAGAATCCTGATTTTAACTAGCAGAAATAATAATGCAGTCCAGGGAACTTCAAATTTTCCACCTTCACCTTCATTTATTTAGAAAATAAATGACCTAAAACCAGGAAAAGGACTGGTGAAGCTGCATTTGCACAGAGTCAGCTTTAAATAAAACACAACAAAATGCTAAAATGCTTAGCACCCACCACACACATCCTTTTAAAGTTCTATTTTGTTCTAATCAAAAATATTAGACTTTTTGTTGTTATTGTTGTTAGGTGTATCAGTGAAAGAGTAATCACACCAAGTGTAATCTCAGTGGCAAGTGTCACCGAGAAATCCTAGCTGCAGACTTTAAATCAATAAAATCGCTTATTTGAAATCCTGAGCACTTAATTTATAAAATGCTTGTAATGATGAGATGCTGGGTGGTTGGGAAGTTTGAATTCTTGGGGCATACAGACATCTCCTCTACAGAGAAGAAATTACTAGAAACTGCCGATCAATTTTACTTAAACATTTCTAAGGTGAAACATCTGTGAATTTCTGAACAACAAATGTTTATGAACTTATTTCTTTTGTTGATCCAAATTGCGCTTCCTTTCACATTTGTCTGGGCTCTATCTCGGGGCAGGAGAGCATATCTGCTCCCTCCCGTGTCCCAGCAGCTGACAAATCTGAGGAAGTGTGGGGGTGGGGGTGGGGGTGTTTACCGTGTGCATCCCACTGCACTGCCTGCACCGCTCCTCACGGTCTAACTCTCCACCCTCTTGACAACACTCCACCCCACAGACTCCAGATGTGCCTTGAATTACCCTTCACAGTTCTCCCATTCTGACCCATATAGAGCACAACTGTATGGTCACTCCTGAGTTCAGGACACTGGACTTTTATTAATGCGCTAGCATAAGCGTCACACTGTCATTGGCTCAGAGTGAACCTGTAGCCAACTAAAACACCCAGATCTTTTTCACACTTATGCAACTATGCAATTTCATTCCATCACTCAACAAACATTGCCTTGAAGAAAATTATTTCCACACCAAAAGCTGACAATTTTCCATACGATGATTGGGAGACAAACAGACTAAGGAAAACATGGGCTTCTGACCTACAATTGAACCTGAAACACAATTTTTCCATTAAACTGTGAAAAGTTAACCATATGATTTATTAGTGAGTTGTTGACGAAGGGCTCAAGATGGCAGTGTGAAGGAAGCTGCACTTACTTCCTGCCATGAACACATCCAATCTACACGGACATGTGAGATGATCTACCCAGAAGTAAGTCTGAACAACCAGACTTTTGTTGGGGGGAGGGGGAGAGTTCCCCAAGTGGTTTCAGGAGGCCCAGGAGGCTCCCCTGGGCATTCCCAGTGGCAGGGCCTGAGGATGTGATGCTTCTTGGGCCTGTGGTACTGAGGGTTTCCTCAGCAGTGACTGTGCTCAGGGCCCCTGGGGCTGCACCCAGCATGTGTAGGGGCTCCAAGGGTGCACCTGGCGGTGAGCAGAGAACCATACAGTGCTGCAACCGGGATCAATCTGAAGCTGACTGCAATCCTGCATGGCCAGAGAGGTAGTACAGGGCTAAGGTACTGCCTTACACGCAGCCAGCCTCAGTGCTATCCCCAGGACCATAACTGGTCCACCACTCATGGCCAGGAGAGACTCCTGAGCACAGAGCCAAAGTAAGTCCTAGAAACCCAAGGAAGTGGCCACCCCCAGTACTGTAACCCAATGCACGGGTAGTACACATGAGCACCTGAAGCAACAATGTCTAAGTAATGTCTAAATGAGTTCATGCAGAAATATGTATATCATTCTTGGCATGTTTAATTCTGAACTTTTGATAATACCTAAAACTTAAGGAAATGGTGACATGATCAAGTTGGCATTTTAGAATAATCTGAGCTATATACATTAGCATCTAAAGTTTTTGAAAGGTACATGTAAGCCCCACATGTGATAACAGAACCATGAAGGGCCATAGATAAGATATTTGTGTTTGTTTCTTTGGGGCACACCCAGAAGTTCTTAGTAGTTACTCCTGACTTTGTGCTCTGTAGTGTTTGAGAGGCCAGGCAGTGCTGGGGTCCTGCACACAGAGCATGTGCTCAGTCTCATGCACTGCCTCTCCAACCCTCAAACTGGGGATTTTTTAAGGCTCCCAAATGATTGTAAAGTGCAGCCAAAGCTGTGACTCAGTGTTTCAGAGATGGCTTTGGCAACCATATCGAGTAGCCCTCCGACAGGGCAGGAGGTGAGGAAACAATTACAAGCTGACCCAAGCCAGTCATCATAGAAGGAATGGGGGGTACAGTGATAAATGACTGAGGACTCCAACCATACCCAGGTCCCTCCTATCTGGGCAAACAGGGCTCTTCTGCTGCCTCAAAGGGGCTTTCAATCCTCCATTGGTGTTTTCCACGCAAAGTTGGCTTGACTCTGCACACCTCAAAAGGAGAAGGATGTAGAGCTTAATGTCTCAGAAATTTGTTTAAAAGTCCGAGGATAGACTGGAAGGGAGAGACCCTGGCTGTCAGCTAAGCACTGATCCTTTCCTAAAGAATGTGACACGGGGAGGCTGGGGTGTGGGTCAGGTCTGGAGGGATTGTGAAGTGCCTGAGCTTCCCAGAAACCATGCAAGGAAGCAGTCAGCGACCAGGCACGACTAGGCAGATGTCTAAGAGAGCTTCCTCTCCTGGGACGTACAGAGTCCTAGACAATGACAGTATTTAGGGGCTGCTGAGACACAAGGAAAAAGTTCCATGGGTGAGATGGGTGTTCTTCTATTTTGCAAGCTGGGAAAAATGGAACTCTCCCTTGGAAAATGAAGATATCATCACTGACCCTTGGGAACTGGGTTTGTCTGCTTCAAACAAAATTCCTTTCATTGTAGAGCTAAGAACTGAAAAAGAAAAAAAAATGAGTGTGAGCTGCTGTGAATCAGCTGATCTATATAAGGTGTGGCCAAATGTCCTCCAAGGAAAAGTGCCACCACGAGGTCACCAGGACAAAGGGGTGCAGGATAGGGAAGGGCAGTCAGGTCAGAGCCAGCAAGAGCTGCAGTTCTCATGTTCACCAGCCAGTCTCTCCACCACCTTTGCTCTGCCGCATGAGGTGGTCGGCAAACAACTCCCTGATCCACATCCCCAGGTCCGCAGGGGACAGGGACAGAGTCAGGCCCCGTTCAGGTCCGCAGGGCGCAGGGACGGAGTGAGGCCCCATCCAGTCTCCAGCAACATGCCAAGCCCTGAAACCAGTTCACTTGCTGCCCAGGCAGCTTCAGAACAGAGAGGGAGTGAGTGGGGCCCTGGAAGGGCAGGTGCTTCCTGCGGGTTCCTGGGAGCAGAAAGTGGCAGGGGAGGAAGGCCACACCCATGGCTATCAGCGCTGGAGGATCCTGAGAAAGCTGACATGCCCGACTTCCAGGCTGGTCTGAACAAGCCACGGAGGGCAGACGAGACTCCCAGCACCCACAACACCAGGCGCCTTCCCCCAAAGCTGGAGGCACACAGCTCATGCCCGAGGGGCCCTCAGCTGTGCGGCCATGGTCCTTCCTGAGGCGAACCTTTCCTCTGTGCTCAGGGCTGTCCAGCCACCAAGGTGGTGAAGTGAGTTCTCTCAGGAAGTGGGTGGTGAGGCCTATGGACATGAGGTTCTGACACTGAAGTATGTCAGGAACCACAAGGATTTTTCCTTAAATAAGTTAAACACACATTAAACTGGTAATAATTAGTCTGCCCTGAAGAATGTGCAGCAGGCTGCATTTTTCTCAGACTTAAAAACGCCAATACAGTCTGAGAGTTAGCTAAAATAACATCTTTCTCATCAAAATTGCATCCCAGAAGTGTCCAAATTGTACTGTGTTCAGGGGCTAGGGGAGGAAATACTCCAAGAGCTGGGAATCAGCTTTTCCTTGTGTTTCTTCTCCAGGTCTTGCCTTCCCTCTGCCAGAGCCGGCCCACTTGGACGTAGAGAACAAGAAGTCAAAAAGAACCAAGAGCTGTGCAAGTGCCTTTCCAGAGAGCTCCTCCGCGCGCTGCCCACTATGTAGAGCCCACCCACCCTGCCCACCCCGGCCGCTCCTGCCCTGCTGCCTCCCTGGGTCCCTCCCATTCTTCCAGAAGTGCAGTCACTATGAGCAGGCCTGGCCGGCTCCTCGGGCAGCACCTGGCGGCTTCTGCCCTTCTCCCACCAGCCTGGCTTTCAGCAGTGAGATTTAGCATTTAGTAAAAGATGGCTGCTAGGGGAGGAGCAGACAATTGGCATTACTTATGATGACTAATATTTGCTGATTACCAAAAGAGAAATGTGATTGTTGATGAAGTTAAAGGAGGAGGACCCAGGCAAGGACATCAAATGACCAGTGTAAACTCAGGAAGTCAAACACATTCTCCTGAGAGCCCATCTCTCAGTTTAGAGGGAATCCTGAAGAACTAGGGGTGCAGGGTTAGTCAGTCTCCTTTGGAAAGCAGGGCTGCCTGGTCCTGTGTTAATGTGTAAGTGTGCAGGCCTGCCTGGTCCTGAGTAGTATGTAAGTGTGCAGGCCTGCCTGGTCCTGAGTAGTATGTAAGTGTGCAGGCCTGCCTGGTCCGGAGTAAGTGTGTAAGTGTGCAGGGCTGCTGGGCCCTGTGTAAGTGTGCAGTGTGTGCTGTCAACACTCCCAGAAGTGGAAACTACAGATCTCAGTGGACATGTTTGAGTGAAGTTCCATAGTAGAAGAAGAACCAGTTCTCAGGGGTCTTGGTACACTGGGTATCCACAGCACTGTCATAGAGTCACATGTTCCGTGAACACACAGTGAGAAGACGGGTCAGAGCGAAGTCTTATGCAGCTCAGGCACTTTAAGGCAAAGGAGAGTCCTGAAAGGTGCAAAGGAGTCTCTGCTGAGATTCAAGGCAAGCAGCCTGGACAGGACACAGCTTGGACCAAGGCGGGAGGAAGGAGGAAGCTCAGTGTGAGAAGGCGAGCCCAGTGAGCAGGGGACAACAGGCTGAAGCAAGATCAGAGAGCATCGGGGCTACAGGTGTGGCTCTCAGAAAAAGTCCCTTCAGCCCCAGAGCAGAGTCTCAGACATGTGATCCTGACTAATGAAGAAAGTGAAACCCACCTCTGTGAAAAGGCTTCCTAGGGCCTTGCTTGCCCAGGGGTCACTTCACTTTGACCAGATACACTTACGCAAAGAACTCTGACCTGGGCAAGCAGATGACTAACAAGAACTCTTGGGTGAGGCTGTCACAATGCCACTGGGCCTTTCCAGGGAGTTGGCCCTTCAGCAGAGACCAGGCCAACACACAGGAAGCCATACCCATGCTCTCGAGCCTGGCCCAGGACACACAGACTCCTGCAGACTCGGGAGCACATGCGGCGTGCAGAAGAGGCAGAGCGCACTCACACAGCTCTCCCGGGCGAGCTCGGGCACCGGCACTCTGGTGGTGGAGGGGGTTTGAGTTTGGCGGTATTTTTTTTTTTTTACTGAATATATAAGGGTTGGCCAGATTGGGTTCTGAAACGACATGTCAGGCAGAGCTGGAATTCTAGCTGAGGGCTGAAAATCCAAGGCAGAAGAAGGGGCATTAGGAACCAAGGCTCAGGGAGGTCTGGTTCCAGGAACACCAGGGTTTGCCTTACCCCATAAACACAGGCAGCTTCCCGGGAATCAGCCAAATTAGGGCACTAAAAGAGAGCCGGGCACACCTGTGCCCAGAGGGGTGTACTTCACTGCAGCCAGAAAGGGGAAGCGGCTGCTGCGGAATTCAGCCAGCGAATGGATAACCAATGTGACAGGTGTGTGCCAAGGCATCTTACTCAGTCTCATGTTTGGGGGCCATACCTAACTGTGGTCAGGAGTTATTCCTAGTTCTGTGCTCAGGAATCATTCTGAGTGAGGCTCAGAGACCATACGGATGTGCTGGGGATCAAGCCCAGGCAAACCGCATTCAGGGTAAGGGCTTTATCACTCCAGCCCCCTTCCTCAGGCCGAAGAGGAAGGATATTCGGACACGTGCTGCATAAACCTTGGGGACGTTATGTTCAATTAAACAGATGAGTAACACGGGGGGAAATGGTGCATGGTGTCACTCTTAAGAAGCCTCTGAAGTCAGGAAAGTCAGAAAGACAAAGGCTGGAGTGGGGATATAAGAATGTGGGTACACTTTATGGGGACACTTTTACAAAAGGATTGTGTGAATGACTCTAATGATGTCCACTCATTCTGTGAATGGGCTTAATACCACTGAACTTTATACTTTGAAAAGGTTAAGATGGTAAGTGTTGTGTTAGAGTGAAGTTTAAAATAGGGGCCAGAGTGATAGCACAGCAGGAAGGATACTTGTCTCCATGTGGTTAACTAGGGTTTGGTTTCCAGCAGGAGAGATTTCTGAGTGCAGAGCCAGGATAACCCCTGAGCACCGCCAGGTGTGGCCCCATAACCAACAAACAAAAACAACAAAAAAAAGTTTTTAAAAATAGCTTCAAAAAGAGAGAAAGATGAAGAGACAGAGAGGGGAGAGAGACACAGAGAGACAGGGAGACAGAGTGAAGGAGGGAGAGAGATAGAGGAGGAGAGAGGGAGGCAGGGGGAGGGGAGGAGAAAGGGAGGCAGGGAGGGAGGGGAGAGGGTTGAGCTTTGGGGGAAAGAGGGATGCTGTCACAAGCTGTAGTCCCAATGACACCAAGGTATGCATGAGTTAACATGAGTTAAGGGACAAATTTCAAGATTTTCAGAAGCAATCCCACCATATCAGGTAGAGGGGAGGAGAGTGGAAATCTTGTAGCCTAAGATAATGGCCAGCTTCTAGCTGAGGCTAACCCCTAAAGTCTGTCATTGGTACAAGGGATTTTTGCTCTGACTGTGAACATAAGAAGTTCACATTTTTGGGTGAAATACAACAAAATCTTGTCAAAAGAAAAGACAGGCCTTTTTTTTTAAGTTTGTCCTTTTATAATTGGAAGCACCCTATTATCTATAAGCGTGTGTCTTGCAGCTCCCATGGGGCCCGTGTCTTGCAGCTCACAGAAGGGCTACTGAGGATGCCAGGGAGGGTCTCATGCAGAAAACGCCTGGCCACGATCTGCAGAAAGCTGTGCGGAGAGAAGGAAGCATGGCAAGCGCAAAAGAACACCTAATCCCTGATTGTCAAAATGGAATTAGGAAAGAAGTGTCACATTTCCTTCTCTGGAAGGTTTGGCGGCCACAGAAGCACATCTGCTCGCAAAGCACAGCCCTGTCCCGCCACTGCAGCCAGGCCTGTGCACACCTCGGGGGCTGCAAGGCCGTGCTAAGGGGACTTGTCCTTTCGAATAAGTCGCACAAAGAGAGAGGTGAGGAAATAGACTGCAACAGGTACATGCATAACATATTAAAATGCAATTCTTTTCCTACCTCCTGCAGGTCACACACCGAAAGGGGAATATTCAATGAGGATGTAATGATCATTATTCCTCTCACCCACACATAAAGATATTACTATAATTTATAATGTGGATGAGGTCTATCCCACATAATTAAAAAAAAAAAGATAGTATTTCATTATATTAGCAAGACCAAATAACTGCCCAGGGCCAGTGACACCTCCCAGCCAGGTGCTGAGGGCTGGTTCAGAGGATTCTTTCACAGCATGGTTTTCCTGCACGCTCTTCTTTCTTCTGGTGTTTTAAAAGCTAGTGAAGTTTAAAGACCGAGCTCATCCGCTCGCTCCTCTCTAACCAGTCCCATGGTTTTCTGACCATGTAACCTTCAAGATGTCTGAGCATAAATCAGCAGCTGACTTTGTAAAAGCTACTGCAAACACAAGTCAGCTCTGATTAACATTCACCACAGGTCAAATATTTGAAATATTACTGCAGCCCCTTTATTCTCACTAAACATTTGCTTTTTTGTTTGTTTGTTTATTACTGTCAAAATTTACAACATTATTCTTGTGAGTGTGTGTGTATGTGTATATGTATGTATATGTGTAAACTGGGACTTGTTGACTATCTCTCATACCACAAATATAACTACGTTGGTATTATTTTCAAAAATAATATTTTCAAAATTGTATTTATTTTCAAAATTGCTGTTATTTTCAAAATTGTAGCAGAATGATAAACTTGTAGCAGTCTGATTAGGCTCAAGCACGATATGCATTCATAGTAAAATTCAATAAAATTTTAATTTTAAAAATATTTGTATAAATTATATCTCCCAGCAAGTATGCAAGTAAAACATGATATAAAAAAAGTATTTGGAAAAATAGGTCAGGACTCATAACATTTGAATTCAGATAACAATTTTAAGCACATGATAGATTAACGCACAGCTAAGACAACTCAACATTAACTGTAACAAAATTTTCAGAATTGGATTCCTCAAAGAGAAATCTAACAAAAACTGGTTTAGAGTTGATTTCGAGTTTCTTGTTTGTTTGCCTCCCTGCTTAATTCTCAGAGGTCACTTGCAGTGCTGGGGATCAAATCCTGAGCTTGTGCATTTTGAGGCCCACTGAGATACTCCACACGCCTGGAAGGTGGGTCTTAATACAGGCCAAGGGTCACTCATGCTACATAAACACTGACTGGCAGCTAGGATTGCAACCAGTATCAGCAATACACCTGCAAGAATGACTTCACATTAGGGGCTACAAAACCAGGCAGTGAAGTTCTGGTGATTTTATCCACCCCTTTGGTTCATGTCCTCATAAAGTGTCTTGAAAGCAGAATAGCAAAACTTGGGTAATGTCTACTAATAGGAAAAATGAAAGAGCTTTTCCTATCTTGGTCTTGATGTGTCTAACCGCCATTGATACCTCTTGTGTGAAGAGAGTTCCTCCTCATTCAGAGGTAGCTCATATTTTCTGTGTAGTTCCTTCCTGCATGTTATCAGCATTTTTGTGTTATTTCAATTCTTAGAGTCATTCAAAAGAAAAATATGTGCTCTAGGTCACTGAGCTGATTTTTGTCCTTGTTTGAATTCTGAAATGAACTGCAACTGTATTTCCGACAGACTGTGCTGCAGAGTCTTCATAAACATCTGTTCATGCCATGTGCACCTTCCCATTCTGTGTGCCAACAGAAGCAAAGGCTCTCTCTCCTCATTCCAAAGCTGAGGAATCTGACACTTGGATGGTGCCCAAGGTCACATGGCTAGTGAAAGAAACAGCCCCAGAGTGACCCCATGTATAAAGAGCTGCCTTCAAACTAGTGAGTTTGGTTGCTCACACGAAAGGCTGCTAACCAAAAAGTAAACAGACAAAACCACTTAAAAGCATCACGGAAGGTGGTGCTGGGCTACAGAAGATGCACATACATCTACAAAGGTACCTGAGTGGGAGCCAAGTTTGCCCAAAGGCCCCAGTGCAGCCCCAGCTGTGTTTACCTGAACTTCCCAGCTACAACAGGGCCTGCAGCTCACATTCCATGCAGGTGGTGAACCCAGAAAGCACAGCTTCACACCATACACCTGTTACCTACTGCACACACACTGCCCAGAACTAGGCATGTGTCATTTAAAAAATGTTCACTGCAGCAATATTTACAAGCCCAAACCTGGAAGCAAGCCAAGTGTCCGAGAACAGATAACTGGTACATATACACAGCGAGATACGGCTGGGCTATAAAAAAAGAAAAAAATATCGTGCAATTTGCTGCTACAAGGTTGGATCTGAAGAGTGTCATGCTGAGTGAAGTTAGTCAGAGGAGAGGGACAATGAACGATCTCTCTCGTATGTGAGGTATAATAAACACAGCAAGGAAATAACAAATTCCCAAAGGCAACACACACAGAACTGGTATTTAGTAGGAATCTTATTAAGTAAAGGGGCAGGTGGATAGGACCGTGGAGGGACACTGGAACAATGAGGAAAAGAAGTGGACACTATGCTGGGGGATATAGTGCTAGAATTCTTTATGCATGAAACCCTACCATGAACAGGATTGCAAATAATGGTGCTAAAATAAAATATTAAATGAATAAAAATTAAAATGTAATGAAATAACTCATTATTGATTGAAAATAAATGGCCTAAACCAAAGCAGAAAGCATAAATCCTTTTGATGACATCTCTATTAGAAAATGATAGATATTAGAATATTCTGCTAAAATGATGTTATTAATTATATTGTGCACATATAGTATAATCATATATGGGATATATTCACTGTCACTGTCATCTCATTGCTCATTGATTTGTTCGAAAGGGGACCAGTAACGTCTCTCATTGAGAGAGTTATTGTTACTGTTTTTGGCATATCCAATACACACGGGTAGCTTGCCAGGCTTTGCCATGTGGGCTCCATACTCTTGGTAGCTTACTGGGCTCTCCAAGAGGGGCAGAGGAATCGAACGCGGGTCGGCCGCATGAAAGGTGAATGCCCAACTGCTGTGCTATCGCTCCAGCCCATGGAATATATTAATAAGTAAAAAACAAAAAGATAAAAATTAAATAGAATTTCTGCTCCCTCATGGACTATTTTTCTAGTTAATGAATAGATATGAAATTTTTATTAGATTATTTTATATATCATTTGTGTGCTTAAATGATACAGCATGCTGATTCCTTTCTTCTTTATTTGGGGAGGGGGGAGCCATACCCAGTGGCGCTCAGGGCTCATTCCTGAGCACCAAAGTGCCCCACCTGCGGTACTCTATCCAATCCTGAAGATTTTTTAAAAATTCATTAATATACCTTCTATAGATATAGTTTGTGAGTCTGTGGTGAGAATGCCTAAGATCTGCTCTCTCAGCAAATTCTAAGCATATATTATAGTATTATTAACTATAATCATCATATTGTACATTAGATCATCATAATTTATTCATCGTTTTTGTTGGAAGTTTCTGCCCTACACCAACAGCTCCCGCTCCTCCCCACCAGCCAGGTCCTGACAACCACTCTGCAGCTCTGTTTCTAGGACTTCAACTTTTTCGCTTCAGTATGTCTTTAAGAAAATTTTTTTTAAAAATTTAATTTTCTAATATATTCCACTTAGTACAATGCCTTCCAGGTATGAATCTGTTGCAGCAAATGACAGAATTTCATTTTTTGAAGTGGACTGATATTTCGTTAAATCATATTTTCCTTGTTCATCTGCAGAGTTAGGTTGTTTCCATATTTTGAATTGTGAATTGTGAATGTTGCAATGAATGTGAAATGTAGATACCTTTTGAAATCAGTGGCCTCATTTTCTCTGAATGAAGTGAAATGAAGCCCCAAAGTGGGATCACTAGATCATGATTGCACTAGATCAAAAATGCATGGTTGCATTTTTCTTTTTTGAAGCTCCATACTGTTTTCCATTATGCTGCACCATTTTACATTCCTACTAACAATGCACTAGAATCCCCTTTCCCCCTTAATCATAGCAATACTGGAAGTTTTCTTGTCTTTTTCGGAAGAGCCATCCTTGCATGTCAGGAAACTAGCTGTGATTCGGAGCTGCATTTCCCCAATGACTAAGGACATTGAAGACCTTTGCAGGTACCTGCTGACCAAGCATATATCTTTGGTAAGATGTGTGTTCCATTGTCCATTTTTCAAAATTGGATTATTGGTCTTCTTTTTCTTTGTTGTTATATATTTCCTACATGTTTGTAAAGTAACTCTTCATTTTGGAGATGGGGGTCCATATCCATAAAAACTATGGTTTGATAGTGGGTATCAAAACCTAGTGTCAGGCACATACGCATACCCAACCACTGAAGTACATCCCTACCTGTGGAATATAACTCTTTATCTGATATATGATTGAACAAAGATTTGTTTGACCCTGATTATAATCTTTAAAAGCAGCAAGCCAACTTCAAGTAGACACAAAATGCATTTTTCATTATAAAAACAAAAACTTTTTGATTAAATGTATCAGACTTTGATCTTTTCAGTCTATTTTACTAAAAAACGCTTTTCATATCAAAACATTCCATCAATGCATGAGTCTCTAAATTAAAATTTGTGTTACGTAAATGCTCTAGGACCTACCCTCACCACTTTCCTTGCCACCACTGACTTAGGCAGAAACCAAACCAGGTTTGAGAACCATGAGATGCAAAGCCCCCATGGTAGCCCAGGTTCTAGGCCCGCAGAGTGTCTGCTTCTCCATGACTGCTCTCCTGTAAATTCACAGTGTTGCGGAAAATACCCAATTACACTTGTGACCCTCTTACGATGTCTCAATTCTGCAGGATTAATTTTTAGTCATGTGTAATATTTAATACTTTATTAATTTATTAAAATATATTTAAATGTAGTTTGATAGGCAAATTTTTAATTAAATGATCCACATAAATTTAAGGCAGACTTTTGGTAATGTGTTTTTTTATGTTACTCACCTAAACAAACCTTTATTTTTAAATATCATTTGACAGACCAAGCATAAGCATGGTCTTTTACTCACAGACGACATACCTGTACGTTCCCCCTTTACTCTCCTTTAGAGAAGCAAATGGATCAGGATGTCCTCAGAGACAACCAGTAAAAGCAATCACACAATCCTCTTTAGGGAATCTGGAGGCCTTCTCTGGAGCTGGGAGCAGAATGGTGGTAGGTGCCCATGCTGCTGGTACTATAGCAGCATGCTTCCTGGGACCACTCAAATCTTGGACCACAAATTTGTTTTTGTTTCTTCTTTAAGTCACTGAATCACTAGGGATCTCAAGTTTCTGATACACGAGAGATCTGGACTAATAACATCCAGTTCTGAGCTCTTGCATTCATTCACTCAGCAAGTATTTATTGAGCACCTACTATGTGCCAGTCACTAGCACCAGCCTGACTCAAAAGCTCAGAAAGTCTGACTCATTTATGATACAGACAAGTTATGGGGGGTGGGGGCGCCAGTAATACAGGAAATTGAACTCAGCCTTTCAATGAGATTTGTTTTTCAGTTTAGTCTGTAATTCTAAGGACCCTTGGTCACCTTTCCTGCCAAACAACAAAGGAACCGCCTACAGGGTGTAGACACACAGACACACAGACACACAGCTGGCAGAGGTAAAACAGCTCCCTCCAAGCATGACCAAAGGCAGACACTTCAAGCACCATAGGGGACCAGAGCATGACTCTAACAATGAAGCAATGACCAAAGCTGGGTAGGACATTTCTAGTCCTTCTTCTGGGTCTTTAAGATCCATAATCTAAAGTCTTAGCACAAATGCATTGTTTTAAAGTACCATAAAGCAGAAACAGGCTTACATTTGCCATTCAGTCCAGCAATTCTAACTATTCAACAGGTTTTCACCCTTGGGCAGGCTGCTAGTAAAGAAAGGAGATTTCAGAGGGGAGCAGCTGCCTTTCTCCATGACAAAGCCAAGCTAGAACAAGCTGGTTTTTCTTCGTTCTGAGGGAGTGGTGTGGTAACAGAGTTCTTTACCTAAGAGCACTCTTGCGCTGCCAGGAAAGGAGAAAAAGAGAAGGGAAAAAGGAACACATGCTCTATGTTAAATTTATGTTTCTTCTACAACAGTGAAGCAGCCAATTCCCAACTCTTGGGCCATAGGCCACATGTATTCCTTTGAAGCGAATTTACGGGTGGGTATAATCAAGGCATCTGCACATGACTCTTGCTTTCACTGGGTGCGTTTCAGGTCGGACAAGCTGGTGCAGGTGCGGCTTGTCGGAATGCTGGTGCCCATGCTGGTCGGGGCACTCTGGGCACAAACAGAGCCAGGCAAAGGAATCACTGACTCCACAACAAGATAAATGAAGAATTCTCGTGAGTTCTCAGGGAACTCAGGCAATGTGATGGGGGATAGAAAAGGGGCTGAAATGGCTGGTTTAGCCGGGCCCAGCTTTCTCTACTTTGGCACTTTTAACATCTGGGAGAGGAAGGCCATTTTTTATGGTGGGCTAGTCCTGTACATTAAAGAATATTTGTACCATCTTGCTCTCTACTTACCAGATACCAACAGCACATTCCAATGTGAAAACCAAAAATTTCTACAATGCCAAATAGCTCCTGGGAGAGGCAGGATGGGTGAGAGTGGCCGGGAGCCTCGGGGTGGAGGGCTGTCCACAATTAAGAACCGGCCAACTTCTCTGTATTCCCAAATTATCTTCACTTGATTTGCAACTCAACTCCTGAATCATATTTTAAACCCTAACTTTGAGGCTAAAACAGTGTACATGTGCATACGTAATAGTCGTTTCTAAGTTTTAAGAACCATTAGATTAAAAATTGAGCATTTGCTAATTCAAGGCTTGCTTTCTATTTATCAAGATGACCAGATTATCACAGTATTGACACACCTAAATATGACATTCATTTTAAAAAACAACTGAAGAAAGCTCAGAGACAGCCTACACATTCCAGCTTTGTAGATAAAAGTATAAGCCTTTGCTAAAAGTGTGTGTTAAAGTTAAGATGAAAGTCCCTCTGCAGGCTTGCCTCGGTGGCACCAAAGTTTGCCTTTTATATCAAATTTCAAATTTCAAAATGTATGAGACTCGCCGCACTTTCTACCAAAGTTGCAGTGCCAATCCAGCACCCCCAAAAGATCCCTCTGCTTCTCCTCTTTTCTGCCTTTTCTGCTCTAATTATCACTATAGTTTTTTTTTTTTTATTAATAGTTTATTTTTAATTAGTGAGTCAACGTGAGGGTACAGTTACAGATTTATACATTTTTGTGCTCATGTTTCTCCCTTACAAAGTTTGATAACCCATCCCTTCACCAGTGCCCATTCTCCACCACCAGTAAACCCAACATCCCACCCCCCCTTCCCAGTCCCGTCTCCCCCCACCCCACCCTGCCACTATGGCAGGGAATTCCCTTTTGTTCTCTCTCTCTGGTTAGGTGTTGTGGTTTGCAATAAAGGTGTTGAGTGGCCATTGCGTTCAGTCTCTAGTCTATATTTGGCCCGCATCATCTTTCCCCCACATGACCAACAACCACATTTTACTTGCTGTTCCCTTCTCTGAGTTGCCCAGAATTGTTAGCCAATGATAAAGCAATAAAATGATGAAATATTACAAAAAAGTGATTTGAAATGATATTTCTTATGTTCATTGCCTGATTTCTGACAGTTAAGACATGGGAACACAAAAGTAGAGTGAGAGTAAGAAAGAAGGTGCCTGCCATAGACGCAGAGGTGGGGTGGGGTTGGCAGGAGGGATACTGGGTACATTAGTGGTGGAAAAAGTACACTGGTGGAGGGATGGGTGTTCAATCATTGTATGACTGAAACTCAATCATAAAAGCTTTGTAACTATATCTCATGGTGATTTATTAAAAAATTAAACAATAAAAATATTGACTTAATATAACTATATACGTAAAATTTAAAACAAAGAGATGGGAATAACCTAAGTGCCCATCAATGAATAAGAAAGTAAAGAAAGTGTGGTATATATACATATGCAGAATATCTATATCTATATATATATACACACACACATACATACATACACAAACATACATACATATACACACAGATACACAAAATGGAACACTACTCACCTATAAAGAAGACAAAAATCCTGCCTTGAATGAAATGAACACAGAGGGTATTATGCTTAGTAAAATGTCAGATATAAAGAGACAAACATATTATGATTGTATTCATAGATAGTATATAAGAAATGGAACAAATAAAATTAAACAAAAAATTCTTTAAGGACTTTAAGACCAAAATAGTGATTATCATAAGGGAAGAAGAAAGTAGAAAGTGGGAAAATCAGGCAAAAAAAGAGGTCAATATATGGTGAAGAATGGAAATTAGACATTGGATGATGGACACAATGTAATATATGCAAATGTTGACTTAATATAGCCATTAAAACCTGAGTGTCATAAATCAATATTACTTAAAATACAGAGAAATATGGCATACATAGAGGCAGGCTGCGGGTTCATGGCAGGAGGGAAACTGAAGCCATTGGTGGTGGAAAACGTGCACTAGTGAAGGGATGGGTAATGGAACATTGTATGACCGACAATCATGAACAACTTTGCATCTATATCTCATGGTGATTCAATTAAAATATTAAAAAAAAAAAAACAAAGTTTGCCTTTTATCTAAAATTCAGATAAGATGTTTAATTTTTTCTTTCGATTCCCTCTATCTTGTTTTCTGGTTTGAAAATTTAAAAATCCATTCAGAAGATGGTTTAAAGAGCCTATCTTTGTCACTTCTTCACACTTAGAGTAAACAGCATTTACCCCATTTGTAAGGGAGATTCATTTCACATAAAAAAATAAAGAGAAAATAGAGGAAATTCTGCACCACGTGTGAAAAAGCATCCAGTACTTGGGTGATGAATCAATTTCAGTCAATATTGAATTAAATGAACTTTGCTTCCTTGTCCTCAAAAATTCAATTTTATTTCACCAATAAATCCTCATTTGGTGCCTGTGGTCACTATCATGCCAACTCTGGACAAATCTGGATCAACAGACAGATAGGACTTATGCCTCTTGCCATTAATCAATAACTACCAACTATTTGACTTCCACAACAACCTGGTGTGGTATAAGCTCACTGTTCAGAATTTCTTGAGGTTCTAGTTAATATCTACTTCTGAGCTATATAAAAGTTAAACTTCTTCTCTGATATACTATTTAAGAGCTGTCTTAGTTATAACCTTTTATTATTCACTTAAAATCAGCTTATCAGGCAATAGGACCCGAGAACTTTGGTCTACAGAACTGAGTCTGCCACAGGCAGGGGAGTGGGACCTGGGGCAGCTCAGAGGACAGATGCAGAGGTGGGTCAAGTGCAGAGGCATGGTGCTGGGATGCTGGAGGCACAGAACCGGAACCTGGATAGCATTTTGAAAAACATCATAGCTCAAAATATTTTTTTAAATATTAATTTAGAACAAAAAATATAGTTTATCCTATGCCACAAAAAATAGGTTTTTTTCTTTCTTATTTTTTTTAACTGCTAAGGGAACTCTGAAGATAATATAGTGATCCAAGCTGCTGTCAATTTATACTAATTTGAACTTTTTAGAAAACAGAAATCTATATCCCTGATTTTTTAAATGTTGAACTTTAGTTAATTTTAGATCTTTTTGTATGAAGCAGTTTAAGTTTCTATAAAAGTTTGCAATTCAGTTAGATTACATGCATTCCCAGATTGAATGGAAATCACTAGTCATCCACACAATTCTTTCTACTGCAAAACTGGAAGTGTCCATAAAACAACTCTTCTTTCTTGCACTCCTCACCCCAGCTCAGCCTCCACCACTCAAATTTCTGTTTCTGTGACTTTCACGACTCTAGGGACCTCGTAAGAGGGTATCCTATGCCATTTTCCCCTTTGTGGCCAGCATATTTCATGGAGTATTTCATGGCATATTGCCTAATGCTCTTAAGATTTAGGCAGCTTGCAGCAAGTATTAGTTATTCCTCCTCATAGGTACCAAATGTGTGCACAGTCAGTTGTGGGAGTTATGGACTTAAAAAAAAAAAAACAAAAACAGAACATACAGTTCCTTTCACATGGAGCTCCCAAATCTAGCACAAAACTCCTGCCAGGATATCAGTAATGGTAATGCAATTTCGAATGGAGAATAGAATAGAACAGAGGCCAAGGCATATTCTTTGGTTCATTTATGTGTTTCTTTGGACCACACCTGATGGTCCTCAGAGCTTACTCCTGACTCTGTGCTCAGAGATTACTCCTGGAGGGACTCTTGTGACCATACAGGGTGCCAGGGGTTGAACCCAGGTAAATCACGTACAAAGTAAGCACCTTACCCACTGAACTACTTCTACATCCACCTTCTTCATAATTTCATATATAATCTGCATGCACATCATCAACTAACACCCTGTGTCTAGTACTACATTCACCAAGAACTGAGTGGGGCCAGAATTCCTGAGTTCTCCAAATCCTGTACATGGGCCAGAGTGGCCTGTTTAACTTAGGGAAAGACCACAAAGTTGTCCAGGTATTTATGACATAATGTAGAGATATTCAAATAGAACCACATATGTATATTCTTTCTCACATCATTAATTTTATTTCTAGATTATTAATAAACATTTTCTGAATTAGAAGCAGTATACTTCACCTGAAAATTTTAGAAGTTTGTGTTTAAATTCTAAATGTTTCAATGACCTCTTACCTAATTAATAGCATCAAGTATATACAAAGGTTACTGAATTTCTCATGTTCCTATAAACAAGATCAGATAAACATCCAGTGCCTATTTAATGTTAAACTGAGATTTTTCTGGGAAAAAGCATGCTGTCCCCAAAACACAGCAGTTCAATGTTTCAGTAGACACTGGAAAACAAACAGAGTTTCTCTCCCAGTTATTCAGTGACACAGCAATGGAAAGCAGAAAAGTTGTGGAAAGAACTTGTAAAGCCTACTTTGTAATATTTTACACAGTTCTGACATAAAAATAGCAATGTTAAAATAAATCACAAAGGTTTAATCCACCCATTTTTTATTTGCAAGTCTTCTTTTAATGGAAAAAAATTCAAGTTAGATCAAAGAAAAGACTAATACACTATACAGCTCTGCCAAGTCCACCTATTTATTAAGTATTTCTGACTACTACTGATGTTAGCTGCAAATAAGCCTTAACAACATTTAAATACATAGATATTATGTGTGTATACACATAAGTATGCAGGATACATATATACAGAGGAAACATATAGCATATGTGTATGTAGACATATACAATAGGTCTGCAGAAAGTTTATAAGGAATATAGCTATAGAAGGATAATATACTTTTTTATGTTTTCCTTCCATTAAAAATAAATCATTCTTCTGATCTCCATATGGCCAAACTTAAAGCAGAAAACACAGGCAACAAATTTTCTAAGAGGTGACTTCCTCGGTGGGACCAGACCCAGAGGAGGCCCTGTGGAGAGGTGCTTGCTGCAAAGTGTGAGCCTGAGTTTCTGCTCCACTATTGCTGAAGCAACAGAGCTCGGGGTAAGAGTCGCAAACACACACACCACCTGCTGGGAGTGAGTGCAGGGGCTCATTTCCTGGCTGCAGGGACAGACACCCCTCACCCTCACCCCCGGCCGAAGTCACATTCTGAGGCCTGCTTTGCTTGCCGCTGCTGTGACAGCCCTGAGACTATAAAAGGACAATGGCCTTCTTTCCTCACTTCTGTACTCCATTTCTCCTCTTCCCTGGCATTTTCATTTCCATAATATAAAGCCAATGGTTTGCCCACTTTTACCCCTCCCATGGCAGAGTCTCTTGCCCCCGGGCCTTGCTTTCTTCACTGGGGCTCCTCGGAGGGAGTGGGTTGAGTTTCCCTCCCCACCCTGAGCAGAGTCCTGGTCAAAAGACCTCCGGAACCCAACCACAGCAATGCTCAAGGCCCCTCTCCACACATTCAGACGAACCTCATGCATGAAGGAACTAGCAGAGGAGCCCAGGTGTGCGGGACCTGGGGCTGAGATATCCAAGCCTGCTCGGATCAGGACTGGGCCTCTTCCATTCAGATCCCCAATTTTCCAGTAGCTAGGTGGTCACACCCAGAAACTGCCCCCGGCACCGTGTAATCCCAACAGCCAACATCCAGATACTATAAAACCAAGCTCCTGGAAGCTTATAGCCTAGTTCTCCCTCTCAGAGAACCTGGCAAGCTACTGAGAGTCTCCTGCCCACATGGGAGAGCCTGGCAAACTCCCCATGGCGTATTCATATGCCAAAACCAGTAATAATGATGGGTCTCATTCCCCTGACCTGAAAGAGCCTCCAATGTGGCACTGTTGAGAAACACGAGTAAAGAGAGGCTTCTAAAATCTCAGGGTTAGGACGAATGGAGACGTTACTGAGGCTGCTCGAGAAAATCGATGATCAACAAAAGGATGATGATGATGATGATGATGGGATGATGATGACGATGGCACCTGACTCACCTCTGCATCTGTCCTCTGAGCTGCCCTGGTTCCTGCTCCCCTGCCTTTGGCATACTCAGTTCTGTAGACCAAGGTTCTCGGGTCCTATTGCCTGATAAACTGATTTTAAGTGAATAATAAAAGGTCATAACTAAGACAGCTCTTAAATAGTATATCAGAGAAGAAGTTTAACTTTTATATAGCTTAGAAGTAGATATTAACTAGAACCTCAAGAAATACTGAACAGTGAGCTGTTGACCATCATTGTTGATGATCGTTGATCATCATCCTATCATTCTCTTCCCTCCCATTCCCTCGAATCTAGACCAATGTGGCTGGAGAGCTGAGGGATCTGTACATCTCTAAGCCACCAGATCCAACACAACTGAAAGCCCGAGACCCAAACTACAGCCATTAAACTGGAAACTGTGTCTGTCAAGGAGTCGGGCTGGGGAGGTAGGAGGAAACCTGGAGTCACTGGGGAAGGATGTAGTCGCTGGTGATAGGCTTGTGGGGAGGAACTTATGTGTCTGAAACTCTAAATTATGGTGTCTAAACAAACAAAAAATAGAAATGGGGTACACAGAATTTATTTATTGAGTGTCGGCCAAGCTCAGGGTCTCCAGGACCACACTAGGAGATGGGCGGTGAGGCATGGGGTGCCAGGGATTGAACCATACATGTAAAATACACACTCCGTGGCCTGGTTCTCTATCTCCAGCTTCCTAGGTGACCAAGAAGTGTGAGATCACCAAACAGTGCTCACAGGGCTTCCCACCAGGATTAGAACCACCTTGTTTGTATGAACATGACCTGGGGATGAGCACGTGGTGAGCCTGGAGCCAGAGCTCTCAGTGCTGTGCCATGAGAGGCCAGGCCCCACTCTCACACTGCTCAGCTGACATCTGAATAGCTGTAAGAGATGTCATCAGACCAACGGGGGCAGAGCTGAACCTTCCTGCCTAAACAGCTAGCTCATTCCAGCTTCCTTTCTGCCAGAGAGAGTTGCTCTCCTTTCAGAAAGCATGTTGCTACTCCTCTGAAGAGTTATCTCAGTTCCGAACATCAGGTCAGAGGTGGATATTCTGACATACTGTGGGAAGATGAGGGTGGGAACAATTACAGGCATTCAGTTACCTTAGACTCCAGTGAATCAGCCCCCTGACCCTGTCCCCTCAGGTTTTTCCTGGGAAGCCAGCAGGGCACTTGAGATGAATGTGGGTGAGAAGGTGATGGTGAAAGGGCAGGAGCAAGGGGAGCCGTGCTACACACGGGAGGAAGGAAGGACTAGCCACGCTGATCCATGTGCAAACCTGGAAGATGCCTGTTCGGCCCTGCTCCCTGCAGAGTCAGAGCTCCGTAGAAAGACACTTATTTCCTTTTGAATGCTGCCTAGTATGCCAAAGGGTGTGAAATAATGGTTTCAGGACACTAATGGCAAAACCTACAAAGTATACACTACCCTTTGGCCTATTTGGAAATAATCTAGTTCATAAATCCTCTCATTGTTTAAAACAACTCTCCTGCATGCAATGCCAATGAGATAAATTGTCATATTTGAACTGTTAGTGTTTCCATTTTTGGTATTTCTTGCAGCAATAGCAATTTATTTTTACTCAAAGATTTAAAACAATTTTAAAAATAACTTTTATATGCTGGTAGTAGAAAACAGCAGGTCTCCAACGTATGTCAACCCATTATTAGTGCATGATATTGGAATTCGAATTATGACAGAAGACTAAGTTGAGGAATACTTGTTATATTGCCTAGAATCTACAGAATCACCCATAGGCCTTCCTACTACAAATGAGGTGAAGAGTCAGGGACCTAAGAAGTTCTAAAAGTGAAGCCCCACATAAAAATAGCTGTCCTGGGCAAAACCCAGTTCATGACTCGACACAAGAGTAGTTGGCTCCACCTGAAACAGACTGAGTTCAGATCTAACATTAATTAAAAGGGAAACACAGATCCCTTTCACCATTCTCTTCTCTCTCTAAGAGCGTGCGTGTTGCTGAAAAAACAATGACAACGATGATGTCCACAGAAGCCTCATCTTTCTTGGCAGTCCCAAGAGATAAGTCCTATGATTGATTATCACCTTCCTGAAATCCAGAATTCCAAGACTCACAGACGTCACAACATGTTGCCAGTGTCACCCTGGAATTGAGGTGGGCCTAGATCTCAAGGAAGCGCCTTCTATCACAACCTTATGAATCCCATGCAGGGCCTCTAAAGATACCGGTCCAACAGAGGAAACCTGGAGGTTACGTGGCAAATTATTGTTTTGTACAAATACATATGTTTTTTACTGGTTTTATTTCCCCCTTTTTTTCTTTGTGTTTTCTGTTTTCTTCTGCAATTACTAGGGGTTACACACAGTGGTAATGCACCAATGAGTTACCAATTCCAGGATCCCATGCATTTATATTTTAGTCCCCTGTCACATTTTGTTTATCGTACTCACAAAAAAAATTAACATCAAATCGGAAGGGGGAAAAACAGAACTAAATTTCTAGAACAAAGAATTCCTCCATCAGACATTAATAAGATCACTCCTAGAATCAGGGTCTACTGCATTATTGAGACTATTATCCAATAATGTTCACTCTGAGAGCTCTTCTCTTAGGCACAGTTCTGGACACAGCGAGACCCTTGTAGCAAGCAGTTCACAAACATCTACAAGAAACACTTGAAAAGCAGAGGTACCGTAAGACTGGATATTAGAACAGACGAGTTTCTGATTTCTGCCTCGGTATATTTCTTTGCCCAATGAATGTAGCCAATTCCTAACTGAGGCCATATTTATAGTGTCCTGACATTGTCCCAGTCAACAAATGCAGGGGACCCTTCAGATGTCAACACCTTACAAATATGACATTATCTGTTCACACGGGTTCCAGTCTCAGTCTGGCAGGATACCTCACACATATGTACATACATACATACATACATACATACATACATACATACATACATGACCCCTCAAGAGCACACCAGGACTGTCACGTGTACTTCTGATCCATGTATACAAACCAAAGGTTCCTAATACCTCCTCCTTAGGTTTAATTAATTTGCTAAGCAATTCACAGAATTCAAAGAAATGCTTTGCTCGCTAGAGATCACTGATTTATTATAAAATTGTATAACTCAAGAGCCAGATAAAGGCACAAAGGGCAGAATATGGAGAAATGGTATTGAGTGGCCTGTGTCTGCAGGCATGTCCTCCATAATTCTTCGTGCATTAACACCCTGGAAAATTTCTTAGGGGATTTTATAGAGGTTTCATTATGGGTGTGACTAAATGACTGAATCGCTTTCACTGGTGACCCATTCAACCTCAGCCTCTCTCCCCCTCTGGAGGTCTGGGGAAGGGCTGAGAGTTCCAAACATCTAAGCTACACCAGAGGTGAATTCTGGAAGCTTCCTCACTAAGATAACAGCAGGCTCTCATCACTGAAGAAATTCCTACAGGGTTCTGAAACCCTGTTCCAGAAAGTGGGAAGATTAAATTCCTTATTATGAATCACAAAAATCACAGGAAGTATCACTTTCCCTGTTTGCGTTAAGAGTCTTGAGCATTTTCCTGATTTTTAATAAAAGACATAAACATTCAATTTTACTGTCTGAGAAAAACCACAAGTAGATTCTTCGGGAGAATCAATGCTCTGCTGACCTGCAGGCATATAAACTGGTAAGTAACCCGGAGCATTTATGACAAATAAAACATAGTTAGGAAGCAATATAGTGAGCAGGTCACAGGAGCTATTATGGCAATTACAGCTGGCAAGAGAGTGTCTGAGTAGTCAGCATGCACCCACCCACAAACACATACTAAGTAGCCCCCAAACACCCACCCCAACCAATGGGCATGCCAGGTTCTGCTCAACACAGTGAAGGTGACACTGAAGGAAGAGCACGCAGGTGAAGTCCACTCAGAGGTGATACTGCCCCGCTCACACTCCTTGAAAGAAAATCCATCTGCAGATACACTGTGTTTCTGAAAGGCTCATTGAACTACTACTTACCACGCTAATAAGCTTATCAGATGGGTGCAAGTTTAAAAATCTCACCATCCTCTCTGCACCTCTAAGATGGTATTCCTGCTAGAAGCCTCACTTCAGAATTATTGTTCAACAATAACTATCTGTTACTTTACAATGACTCATTCTCTGGGGCCACTGACGGAAAACAAGTTGTGGGCCGCTTGTCTTCCAATGCAACTGACCAGGGTCCATTCTTTGGCATCCCATGTGGTCCCCAGAGCCCATCAGTAGTGATTCCTGAATGCAGAGCCAGAAGTAAGCCCTAAGCGCTGCCAGGTGTGGCCCAAAAGCCTACATAAATAAATAAAGTGACTCATAACCTCTACAGAAATGAGCTTATATTGGAGGGGAGTGGGAGGTATCTTTGGGAGGCAAGTATTCCGGTGGTGTGCATAGAATTATCACGAATAGCACTGTAAATCATAACCACTACATCCTCCGTCCTTATCACTTATCACAAGTCTGAGAGGGAATCAAAGTCCAACCTCTCACCAAAATGAAGTCCAAGAAAGAATAAAAAAAAATTCCAAAATTTTCAAGAGAAGGATGCGTGATTGACAAATTGCCTGTCTTGACCAGTGGCCCTACTACAGGGTCAGGCCTACCATTAGTGATTACTTACTTTCCTGGTTGTAGCTTGAACATCTTGTTTTTGCAACTGGGAAACATTATGAATATTTAGTAGCCATTGCCCAACAAATCCAAAAGCCTGGCTTTTCTAGCCAAGATTTCGAGAACAATACTATCTCAGAAGGGAAGATGTGTTCAGATAAACACTTAAGCCTTCCATCCTCCTGGGATTTTACTTATTCCCCTGCTTTTCCCCTAAATTAGGATCATCATCATTAAACAAGGAAGAGATTTAAAGGTCAAAAATGGTTCTTTAAATTATCCCATTTCACTAAATTGCTCAACTTTCTGTTCTTCCTTGGCTGAGCAGACTTCTGTTAAATGAAGGTGAAATGGCATAGCCTTTGCCCAATTAACTTTTGCACAATGTATAGGCCCAAATACAAAGACACCTGAGATAAATATATCTGCTGCCTACTGATCAGAAAAGTTTGTTCAAAAAGAAATGCAATGTCTCAGGTTTTAATAGCTCATGGTCTCAGTGAAATTCTCTAAATATGAAGTATACAGATACGAACTAAAGAATCATTACTCAGCATACATATGGTATTTTCCTGCTTCGTTTTATAATTATGAAATAGAATTTTGTTTTTATAATTATGAAATGTAATGTTTGCCAGTACACTGAAAAATTTCCACTAGATTAGGAAGAAACAGTAATAAAAAAGTTCTTTCTTACTATAAAGACATGAACACCATATTTTACAATTTCTTTTGTGAAATGGTCTCTTACCATCAATGAGAGACCTAATCACATTTTTACATTCCACTCATTTAGCAAAGAAACTCCTTAAAGTGAATAATTTTGAAGTTGTGTAATAATTGCTCCCTAAAGTTTGTGCTTCCAAGTATAATCCTTGCCAATATTATATCTATATAATGATGTAGAAATGGCCAATCCCAGAGTGTCATTCTATTGCTAAGTTCACCTGTGTGTAATAGATATTTATACACTCTAATAATTTAAGTGTGTACTTTCATTTAAATCATAAAAATGACTCTTTCAGTTCTATGTGAGTGAATGAGTACATTTTGCCACAGGCATTGCTAATTAACCCAACTGCTATGGGAACCTGCTTTCTCTCTTTTACCTCCATACCTTACGTACATCAAGTTTACGGATTTATGATGTAATTATAAAACATCATGTTTCCAATTTTTAAAATAAATGATCTTAAGGCTCACAGATTCATTGGCCTCCATCTTCTCAAATGGTTATTTATAATACAGAGAAGAGACTGAAAATATGCTTTATAAGCAACATTAAAACAAAGAGCATACAGAGATTGTGACTGGTATTAAGCATAAGTAATAAGTACAGCCAAAATGCTGTCTGATGCTTTCTGTCATCATTTGACTCAAAACTGACAACAAAACAATAGGGTGGGCCAATAGTTAAAAACAAATGACTTCTCGGTGCAGTAGGAGCGTTTGGGACACCTGATGACAGTGTTCTGAGCACCAACTCTGCTCTAAGAAGCGCTCAGAGCACCAACATTTGACAAGCCCAGAGGTCACTAGCCAAATGCAGAGGCTCTGAGCCCAGGCCCCGCACTTCAAAGTGTAGATAATTATTCCAATCTTGTGGGTTGTCAGAGGACTGAGGAGATGGATGTTAAGGCATTGTGTAAACTGTAAAGTGATGTACAAATGCAAGCTGTTGTTATTATTATGACCTCAATGTTTCAGCACCTAAATTACAGGACTATGTACTTACTGCTGACATGCGTACATGCATATCTTGCATACATTTAGATTTGCCTTTAATTTCAGAGATGTTTCCAGTTAAATGAGTCTTGGAAACATTTGGCCTTATTTATTATTTATTTACTGAGGGGCTGGGGAGGGCCACACCTGGACATGTTGAGGACTGATCCTGGCTCAGTGCTTAGGGCCACTCTCGGAGACTAGGAACCAAACGTAGGGTCCTTTGAGTGACTCCCAAGACCTGATTGAGTTATTTTATGGAATTCGAAAGTGGGAAGGAAATTCTGACCATTTTCTCTTTCTGTTGAGTAACAGTAAAGAAAGATATATTGAAGTGTATGCCAAAAAAAGCTCCTTTAGCAACACTTTTCAAGAAATGCTATATACAATACATATGTTAAGACAATCATGAACACTGAATGATTTTTTTCTAACTTTAAAAAGAATAGTATATTTTTGCAGTCACTTTTCCACTTTTCATTTTTTTATCAGTCACCTACATTTAATCAAAAGTAGATGAAATCAGTGGTGTTGGAACGAAATATGCATAAATCCTATCACTGGCAGTATTGTAAATTTCAGTGATTAAATTATTTTTTTGTTTTAAAGTGTTTCAGTAGATGAAATTAGGGACTCTGAGGGTTTTGTTTTTCTTGCAAAAAGAAAAGTTTTCTATTAATATCTTAAAATACAATTTTAATTGTAAAAGGCTGTTGCAAGACAGTAGTAGAACATACAAATACTTTGCTTCTTTTTTCTTGTTTATCACAATGTAAGCCATCAAGGATGGCACAGATGTACAAAACTGAAGTAGGAACCTACTATAAGTGCAGAAAATCTATGTAATGCAACTTTCTGCAGTTTTTAGGTGTTCAACACTTGTTGGCAAATAAGAAAACCGTATTTCTTAAACTTTAACAAATCTATCTGTAAAAGGTACCAAATCTCATTTACAGAAGAAAATTTTAGGACACATTTTTCTCTCTTCCTAACAACCTGCACAGATTCAGTAAGTTTTGTTTTACTCAAGACACTAAAACAATGAAGAATTTATGAGCTGAAGCAAAGACATGAAAATATGCAGTTCTCCATGAACATAAGGCAATTTATCATATCAAAGAGACTACAAAGAAGGCATTGATTTTTCTCTAAGACCTGTACTACAGGAAAGGAGAATATAGTCATGATGGTTTCATATGTAAAAAAAACACAACTGCTAAAGCAGTTATGACATCATCAACGTGGGCAGATCTCCAGGTCTATGGGACTGAAATCACCAGGTATCACATTTCTGTTTTCAAAATGTAATCTTTCATAAATGCACTTACAAAAACTGCTCACCAGCCTGCTCTTAGAATAATATCTGTATTTCCTTCTATACACAGGCAGGCATGAGAACACGAGATAGCACCAACAGTTTTTATCATTAATTTTTTTTCACACATATACCTGCTTGTATCCAAATAATTCTGCAAATAAATCATAAATCTATGTCATTTTCAATAGTGATTCAGGAATCATACACGCCTTCAATTCAAAAGCGGCAACAATTCAACACATTGGCGAGATATTTTCTGATTCAGTGTGATCCAACACATATTTATTCTGTCTAGGATTAGGCATACCCCTTCTTCCTTTATCTCTTTCAGTAGCAGGAGTTAAATAAAGGATATGAAGTCATTTTCTTTATGTGTAATACAGTTTAAGGACAAATCATACTATTGAGTAGAATGGTTTAACTATCTTTTACAGATTCTAATGTAATTCTTCACGTTTGGTTGCCATTTTAAAACATAACAAATAGCACTGGAATTTTAAAATGTAAAACGATGAAACTCTGGGGCACTTTCTGCTGGCACTGTAACTGTCCTCAGGATTATTTAAAAAAAATTAAGTGAGAAATTCTAAATCCTTAGGGCCAGGTATGTTACCTCAGTGGTAGATCATTTGCCTTGAGTAAATGAGGTACTTTGTTTGATCCCTGGGACCACAATAAATAGTAATATATGTTATATAAGTGTATATAATTAAAACAATAAATTATGAAATCTTATCATTTAATAAGAGTCACATTTATAAAGTGATACCAAAAAAAAAAATATGGAGGCCTTGCTGAAGCAGCACCGGGTCACACATTTGTTTCATTTGCCTAAACACTTGACAAAATTCAATTCTCAGGGACTGCCTCAAGGGTCTCTCTGAGAACCTGGGCCTAAGAGACACAGTGATTCTTTTCTGGGGTCCCACTGAAATTTCAGTCATGTCTTTCACAAGATGTTGCACTACAGCAAAGTCATCTACATGACCCTTTCCTCAGTCCTTCCAAAACATAAATCTCTGTGGACAAGCACAGCTATCTTGTGTGTAATAAGATAGTATACCTGGTACCCAGGGCCAGTTTGGTGTGTCTCTTGTATATTAGCCATTTTCAGTTCCTGCATATACAGTGGACTCAAAGAGGGCAATACCAAAGACCAGGCACAGATACCAGACTGGACATTAGGAATATATGTCTCCTTCAAGTGCCAGGTGATCCTGTCTCAGGAAGAACATTCTGGGAACCACCATATAAGATTTTTCATGGATTAATTTTTTTTACAGCCTAATTCATGAAGAGAGTCTCTTGCCTGCATGCCTGGCTGTCTTCCCCGGGGCTCCTCAGAGGGGATGGGCTCCAGCTTTCCTCCCCACCCTGAGCAGAGCTCCCGGTGGCCAAAGACCACCAGAACCTAGCTACAGCCATGCTCGAGGCCCCTCTCCACACATTTGGACAGGCCTCATGCATGAAGGTACCAGCAGAGGAACGCAGGTGTGTGTAATCCCATCAATGGCCAACATCCAGAGAGAGACTTAAAAGCAAGCTCTCAGAAGGACGCAGCCGCATGATATCTTTAGCCTGCTTCTCCCTCTGGGAGAAACTGGCAAGCTTCTGAGAGTTTCCTGCCCACCTGGGACAGCCTTGCAAGCTTCCCATGGTGTATTCATATGCAAAATCCATTAACAAGCTGGATCTCATTCCCCTGACCCTGAAGAGCCCACATCAACATCATTGATGTGCAACATCGTTGGGAGGCCTGAGTTGAGATGGACTTCTAAGATCTCAGGGAAAGGACAAAATGAGAGGTTACTGAGCCTGCCCGAGAAATCGGTGATTAATGGGATTTCATGATTCGTGAATTCATGAAGCAAATGAATTATAAACACTCTTGGAGAACATTTCTTTAGGAAACTCATTGAACAAGAAATGGAAATATGAAATAGGAGACTAAGAACGAAGACAAAATGTCTTTTAAGTTACACATACCACCTAATGCACATGTCAGAATGTCTGAAGTTACAAAATGTGCAGACTGTTGCTTGATCCCAAATGCATTTTTATTCAACTGGTCTGGGGCACAGCAATACATCTTCTTGTTTAAATACTTGTCACATGATTCTTAGTTCCAGGTTGAGGAAAGAGGGCCCAATGGTTCTATGAGTGTCCCGGCAGGATCAGTACGAAGAACACATGAACAAGGAATGGAGGAGAGGAGGTCACTAACCATCTTGCTAAGAAAACTTACAGAAGAAAACAACTACTCTTGGTAGCTTGCCGGGCTCTCCGAGAGGGACGAAGGAATCAAACCCAGGTCGGCCACATGCAAGGCAAACAACCCTGCCCGCTGTGCTATCACTGCCACTGTCACTGTCATCCTGTTGCTCATTGATTTGCTTGAGCAGGCACCAGTAACATCTCCATTGTGAGACTTGTTGCTACTGTTTTTGGCATATAGAATACGCCACAAAGAGCTTGCCAGGTTCTGCCGTGCGGGCGAGATACTCTCGGTAGCTTGCCGGGCTCTCTGAGAGAGGCAGAGGAATTGAACCCAGGTCGGCCATGTGCAAGGCAAATGCCCTACTCGCTGTGTTATAAGACAGACAATTTCTTATATAGATTCAAAAGAAAAAATAAATAAACCCAGATAAGCCATATTAGAAATGAAAAGAGAGAGATAATAGACAACTCAAAAATGCAAAAGATCATAAGCAGTAACTAGGAATAACTAACTCTATATCACTAATTTGGAGAACCTAGAAGAAACAGACAAATTCTTATAATCATATAGCCTCTTGAAATTTAATCAGGGAGAAGTAAAAAAATTCAAATAGACAAATCATGACTAAGGAACTGAACCTGTAATTAAGATCCTTCCCAAGAAATATCCAGGTTCAAATGGGTACACTAGTAAAGTCTGCAAACCCTTCAAACAAAACGTAATGCCTGTAATTCTCAAGGTCTTCCAAAATACTGAAGAGACAGGAATCTTTCCTAGTAGCATCTATGAGCCATTATTTCCATAATACTAAAAGCAGACAGAGATAACACTGAAAAAGAAAAGTACATATCACTGATGAACACTGAAACAAAGATCCTCAATAAGTTCTTAGCAAAACTAAATTCAACAACATATAGAAAAAAACATATGGTTCATCAAGTGGGATTCATTCCATGGATTCAAGGATGGTTAAATATACAATAAATTGATGTCACACACCATACAAACAAAAAGAAGAAAAAAGTCATGGTCATACTAAGCTGATGTAGAGAAAATCTTGACAAGATTCAATATCCATTTCTGATTAAAAAGTAAATAAAAGCCTCAACAAAATATTGATAGAAGGAATGTACCTTCAGGGCTGTAGTGATAGTACAGTGGGTAGGGCATTTTCCTTGCACGCAGCTAAGCCAGGTTCTATTCACAGCACCCCATATGGTCCCCTGAGTACCTCCAGGGGTAATTTCTGAGTGCAGAGCCAGGAGTGACCCCTGTGCTTCACAGGTGTGACCCAAAAAGAAAAAAAAAGGAATGTACCTTAAAATAGCAAAATAGCAATGGCCATTTACAGCAAACCCACAGCTAACATTTCACTGATGGGTGAAATATGAATACCTTCCTTCTGACATAAGGCACAAGACAAAGATGTCCACTTTCTCCATTGTTATTCAGTATAGTTCCAGAAGCTCTTACACAGCAGTTAGGCAAGAAAAATAAATCAAAGACATCTAAGTTGGAAAGAAGTTACATTATCACTGTTTACAGTAAACATAATGTTTTAGATATAGAAACCCTAACTACTCCACTAAAAAACTTCCACTCAATAAGCCATTATAGCAAAGTAGCAGGCTACAAGATCAATACAGAAAAGTTGGCTGCAAGTCAATATAAAAATAAATTAAAAGATAAAAATGGATCTGGAAAAACTGTATAGCTGCTAGGGCACTTGGCTTTGTGGGGCAGACCCAGGTTCGATCCCTGGCACCCAACATAGTCCCCTGAGATGGCTAGGAGCTATCCCTAAGTGCAGAGCCAGGAGCAAGCCCTGAACACTGTCAGATGTGGCACAAAATCAAATAATAAACAAAGAAAAAAGATAATTCTACTTAAAATAGTATCCATCTAAAGAAACATTTTAAGACTCTTTAGTAAAAGTGGCCACAGCCATGCTCAAGGCCCCTCTCCATACGTTTGGATGAGCCTCACGCATGAAGGAACCAGCAGAGGAACCTAGGTGTGTGGGACCCGAGGCTGAGATCTCCAAGCCTGCTCGGATCAGGACTGGGCCTCTTCCACCCAGATCCCCCATTTTCCAGTAGCTAGGCGGTCACACCCAGAAACTTCCCTAGCATCGACATGTAATCCCATCAACAGCCAACATCCAGAGACTATAAAACCAAGCTCCTAGGAGCTTATAGCCTAGTTTTCCCTCTCGGAGAACCTGGCAAGCTATTGAGAGTTTCCTGCCTGCATGGGAGAGTCTGGCAAACTCCCCATGGTATATTCACATGCCAAAACCAGTAACAGTGATGGGTCTCATTCCCCTGACCCTGAAAGACCCTGAAAGAGCAGCACTATTCACAATAGGCAGAATCTGAAAACAACCTGAGTGTCTGAGAACAGACAACTAGATAAAGAAACTATGGGACATCTTCACAATGGAATACTACACAGCTGTTAAGAAAAATGAGGTCACGAAATTTGCCTATAAATGGATGGGATTTGGAGAGTATTATGTTGAGTGAAATGAGTCAGAAGGAGAGGGACAGGTATATATTGACTTCATTTATTTGAGGGATATATATATTTAAAAAGTATGAAACTAATATTCAAGGCTAGGGAAACTGGGCCAGGTCAATGGTTGGGAATGTGGAGGATGGAGGGTGGTTTTAAGACAGAGAAGGGTCTATTATGGCAGTACTAGTTGGAAATTATAACTCTGGACAAGAACCAAGTATTGAAAGTAGTAAAGGGATATACAGGATAACTATTTAGTATCTGTATCGCAAATCATAATGCCTCAAATGAGAGCGCGAGTAAGAGAAGATAGGTGCCTTCCATAGAGGCAGATTTGAGTTGGGGGTGTCTGAAGGGGTGGGAGGGAAACTGGGGACACTGGCGGTAGGAAATTACACTGGTGGAGGGAAGGGTGTTGGAACATTGTATGACTGAAACCCAATCATAAACGGTTTTGCAATATCCTATCTAAAAGCAATTCAAGGATCCTGGGAGGGGAGGTGTTCCCGGCGCGCCTTCCGCCCAGAGATGAACCAAGAGCCGCGGCACGAGAAGCAGAGCCTCCCGCCTACTGACTGTGATCCTGAGGTCTCCTAACCCATTTTGGCACCAGAGCAGACTCTTGCAGCCATCCATTTTGACTGCGAACTGAACTACAACCTCGTGCAGCCCGGGAAGGGATTTTTTTCCCTCTCCACCCCATTTTTCTGAGCGAAAATGGCGGCAGCGGCAGCAGCCACGCGGTGAGAGCCACCCTCTAAGACCCCTACACCAGGAGGTAGGACTTTCTTTAGTGACGTAGCCTGTAGGTGATCCTGGGAGGGGAGGTGTTCCCGGCGCGCCTTCCGCCCAGAGATGAACCAAGAGCCGCGGCACGAGAAGCAGAGCCTCCCGCCTACTGACTGTGATCCTGAGGTCTCCTAACCCATTTTGGCACCAGAGCAGACTCTTGCAGCCATCCATTTTGACTGTGAACTGAGCTAAAATATTAGAAACCCAAAACCGCGCGGCCGCGATAGCGGCCGCGCGGACTCAAAGTCTTCACCTTTGCCAAGGAAGAGAAATTATTAGATGATGCTTATTCAGCAGGCCTGATTGTTGGGGAAAATTTCCAATCAACAATAGTGAGTTCTGTATGGAAATATGAAATGTACTCAATATATAGAGAGAATAATGGGAATATCATCAGCTACTTAGATGGGTGGAGGGGTGGGAGGGGGGTGTATTGGGGTTCTTGGTGGTGGAACGGGTGCACTGGTGAAGGGATGGTGGTTTAATCAGTATTTGACTGTGACTTAAACCTGAAAGCCTTGTAAAAAAAAATAAATAAATAAATGTAGCAGTGATAACTCCCCCACCCTTTTTAGCAGTGATAACTTTTAAGGTTTTACTGGATAAAACTGGAGAAAGTAGGTATCCTTTGCTTTATGCCTGATCTCATAGGGAAGGCACAGGTTTTTTGCCTCTTAGTATGATGTTGATTGTGGGTTTGTTGTAAATGACTATTATAACTTGAATAGAAGGAGCATTCTTTAGGGGCCAGAGCAATAGTACAGTGTGTAGGGCATTTGTCTTGCATACAGCTGACTCGGGTTCCATCCCCAGTATCCCATATGGTCTCTTAAGCTCGCCAGGATTAATTTCTGAGCCAGAAGCAGGAACAAACTCTAAGCATTGCTGGGTGTGACCCAAAAACAAACAAACAAAAAAACATGAACCCAAACCAACATCCTGCCCCCCTGCATCATTCTTCTATCCCTATTTTGTTGAGTGATTTTTTAGATTATGAATGGATGTTGAATTTTGTCAAAAGCTTTCTCTGCATCAATTAATATGATTATATGATTTCTATCTTTCCATTTTTTTGGCATGGTGTAATTATTTTGTAAATGCTAAACCATATTTGTATCCATGTAATGAACTGATAATACTGTCTGAAAAAAAAATAAATAAATAAAAGCAATTCAATAAAAATAAATAAATAAATAAATAAATAAATTTTAAAAGGTTAAGAACATCAAAAGACAAGTTCACATATATGGGTAAAGTGGAACAACAAAAAAGAAACAAGTCAGTAATCGAACCTGGGATGCCACTTCCCCTGCTCCCGTGCCTCAGGCGTCTCCTTCGGATCCTGAGTCACCACACCTCTCAGAGCACCATCCCATCCACCCCTAAGCCACCCTCCAGTGCCGCTCTTGGAAAGAAACCCTTTCCCTGGTTTCTGCGCACCTCCCCCACCAACTGGCACCCAATGCACATCTTGGTAGTGGGCGTGGCTTCTGCAGAAGTGGGCGTGGCTTATTCGGGGCCAGGCAGCCACTCACTGCCCCAAGTTATTTTCCCCTTTCCTGGCACTCAGAAATCACATCTTCATTTCCATCACCTAATTCTATGGAGATTATCCTGGCCTTCTCAAACACATTAGGACAATAGTCCAGTAGCGTATTCCAATTGCAGTATAATACTGGCGTCACCAGAAGCTCTACAAGTCCAATATTAAAGAACTCATGCTCCAAAACTTCACTGGAGACCTCACCTAAGCTGCTGAGGAGCACCTGAGAGGAAGAGGGCAATACTTGTGAACTGGAAGGTGCCACCACCACACTACTACAAAAACATGAAGAAACAACGAAAATCCCCACCACAAGGAGATGATGAAAACAGTCCAGGTGCCTCAACAAGCATTACCCACAAATACAATCTCTCCAATACAGAATGCAGAGATGAAATATTGAAGATGTTCAATGAACTCAAAGAAATGGCTCAACAGACATCCAGAAATTAAAGGAGGACATGAAAGAAACAATGGAACAAACAGCTGAGAAAATACTGGAAGAAATGAGAGCAGAAATAAAAAAGCTACAAAATGAAGTGTCATGAATTAAGGATTCCACAGATGAAATTAAAAACTCAGTGGGTGTCCTCAATAGAATGGCCACAGCCGAAGACAGAATCAGTGCACTTGAAGATGAGCTGCAGGAAGTTTACAGGCAACAACAAGCAATGGGAAAAGACCCCAAAATAGCTCTTAGGCGAATCAGAGAGCTAGGGGATGATTTCAAGAAGAATAACATTAGAATCATTGGAGTACCAGAAGGACAGAGAGACAACCCCAATAAAAAAGCCACAGTTAAAAATATCATTGCTGAAAAGTTCCCGAAGCTGGAGAATGCACGCAATCAGATCTAGGGAGCCCAAAGAGCGCCAGCTAATAGACCCTATAAAAAGACTCCAAGACATATCATAGACAGAATGATGGATGCCACAGATAAAGACACAATACTGCAAAGCAGCAAGGTCAAAGAAGGAAATCACATACAAAGGAGCACCCCTTAGATTTACAGCAGACCTATCAGAGGAAACCCTCCAAGCCTGAAGACAATGGTAGGATATAGTGAAAAAACTCAATGAAATTAATGCTTCACCAAGAATACTCTATCCAGCTAAACTCTCACTCGAACTTGAAGGAAGGATACACTATTTCATGGATAAACAACAGCTCAGGAACTTCATAGACTCCAAACCAAACTTAAAAGAAGGACTAAAGGGGCTACTGTAAGACAAGAAAAAACCCTACAAGCACAACAAACCCCTACACAACGATAGCACAAAACCCATGACAACAATCTCCCTCAATGTCAATGGTCTAAATGCACCAATTAAGAGACACAGAGTGGCAAAATGGATTTGGAAACTAAATCCAACATTCTGCTTCCTACAAGAAACACATCTGAACAGTCAGAACAAACAGACTCAAAGTCCAAGGATGGAAAACAATCCTGCAAGCAAACAACTCCTTCAAAAAAGCCGGGGTGGCCATACTAGTATCCGACAACATAGATTTCAGGTTGAAAAAGATTAGAAAGGACAGCGGAGGCCAATTTTTACTAGTCAAGGGATATGTACAGCAGGAAGAAATCACACTTCTTAATGTATATGCACCTAATGAGGGACCAGCTAAATACTTAAAACAACTGCTAACAGATTTTAACAAGGACATTGCTAACAACCCAGTAGTAGTTGGAGACTTCAACACTGTCCTATCACCTCCAGATAAATCTACAAGATTAAAACTCATCAAGGAAACACTGGCTTTGAAGAAAGAGACAGAGTGACAGGGCTAATAGATCTATACAGGGCTTTGCATCCCCAAAAGAAAAAATACACACTTTTTTTTCCAGTGCACACGGAACATTTTCCAAAACAGACCATGTGCTGAATCACAAAACATACCTCAATAGAATCAGGAAGATAGAAATTGTATCAACTACCTTTGCAGACCACAATGCACTGAAGATAAGAAGTCAACCACGCACAGACCGCTGGCGGGAATGCCAAATGGCTCAGCCCTTCTGGAAAACAGTATGGACGCTTCTCAAAAAGTTAGAAATTGAGCTCCCATTTGACCCAGCAATACCACTTCTGGGAATATATCCTGGAGATGCAAAAAAGTATAGTAGAAATGACATCTGCACTTACATGTTCATTGCAGCACTGTTTACAATAGACAGAATCTGGGAAAAAAACGAGTGCCTGGTTAAAACAGGTGACTGGTTAAAGAAACTTTGATACATCTACACAATGGAATACTATGCAGCTGTTAGAAAAGATGAAGTCATGAAATTTGCATATAGGTGGAGCAACATGGAATGTATCATGTTAAGTGAAGTGAGTCAGAAAGAGAGGGACAGACATAGAAAGATTGCACTCATTTGTGGAATGTAAAGTAACAGAATGGGAGACTAACACCCAAAATGAGCAGAGATAAGTACCAGGAGGATTATTCCACAGCTTAGAAGCCAGCCTCGCATGCTGGGGGAAAAGGCAGTTCAGATAGAGAAGGGACCATTGAGTAAAGGGTGCTAGGAGGGCCCGCTCAGGATGGGAGAGGTGGGCTGAAAGTAGACTATAGACCAAACATGATGCCTACTTAATACCTTTACTGCAAACCACGACACCCAAAAGGAGAGAAAGAGCAAAACGGAATGCCCTGCCACAGAGGCGGGGTGGGGTGGGGGTAGGGGGGAACGAGGTCGGTTTGGTGGGAGGGATGCCGAGACCATTGGTGGTGGAAAATGAGCACTGGTGGAGGGATGGGTACTCAATCATTGTATGACTGAAACGCAAGCACAAAAGCTTGTAATTCTGTATCGGTACCCCCACGGTCACTCACTAATAAATTTTTTAAATTAATTAATAAAAAAGAAGCAACAAAACCAATGCAAAAAAATCGAGACTGGGCCAGAAAGGTAGCCCAGTGGGTAGGGTGCCTTTCACATGGCTGGCCCAGATTCGATTCCTGGCACTGCACATGTTGACCCAAGCACTGCCTGAATTGACTCCTGAGCACAGAGCCAGGACTAATCCTTGAGAAGCACCCCAAAACCATAATAATAAACTAACAAACTTTTAAATCATTATTGAAAGAAATAGAAAAGGACACCACAACTGGAAAAATTGTCCAAGTCCATGATTTGGAAAAATTAACATTACCAAAATGACCATCCTGCCCAAAGCATCATATCAACGTATCACTGTCATCCTGTTGTTCACTGATTTACTCGAGCGGGCACCAGTAATATCTCCAGTTGTCCCAGCTCTGAGATATTAGTAGCCTCTCCTTACTCGTCTTTCCCAACGATTGGAGGCTTCTTTCAGGGTCAGGGGAATGAGACCTGCTATTGTTACTGTTTTGGGCATAGTGAATATGCCACTGGGAGCTTACCAGATTCTGCCATAAGAGCAGGATACTCTCGGTAGCTTGCCGGGCTCTCCAAGAGGCATATATATTTATTTCTCTCTATGATGATGTGTCACGTGCATGGTCCAGGAATGTTTGTTCACTCATGTGTAAGCCTTGGCCCGAGCCTGTGGAAAGTTGCCTGGACCATGGCAGCAGTTGAATAGTGGAGGTCGGCTGCCAGGGCTGGGTCCCTTGGGGGGGGAGAGTTCCTACCTGCCCCCCTTTAGGGTTCCCCAAGTGAAAACAGCCTGGCACGGAGTCCGGTGGCATGATTATGGGGGCCTCATTTTATGCTCCCTTCCAGGAGAAGCAGCCGTGAGTTCTGGAAGGTGGCTGATGAGGAGATTATCATATATTCAATACAATTCCCATAAAAATTCTGTTGACAGTGTTAAAGAACTTAGAACAGAAGCTACCAAAATAGGTATGGAGTAATAAATCTCTCTGAATAACTAGAGTGACCCTGGGGGCTGGGGCCGGGGAGGAGGGCGATGGAAAGTATTGACTTTCCTGATTTTTAAATCACACTATTAGCTACAGTAATCAAAACTGTCAGGTACAGGAATAAAGATAGACTCTCAGATCAATGAAATACAATTGAGGGACCCAGAGATTTATGAACAGGCAATCTATGACAAAGATGCTGGATACATAGCACATAGCAAGAAAAGTTTCCTCAACAAATGGTGTTTGGAAACTGGATAGGCACATTTTAAAAAACTGGATCTATATATCACAGCAACCATACACAAAAGTTAATTCAAAGTGGATTTAAAACCAGACTCCATAAAATACATTGAGTAAAACATATTTTTTACTAAAAATGTCACGGCAGAGTCTGGCAAGCTACCCGTGGTGTATCCGATATGCCCAAAACAGTAACAAGTCTCACAATGGAGATGTTACTGGTTCCTGCTAAAGCAAATCGATAAGCAATGGGATGACAGTGATACAGTGATATATAATTATATATTTTACTAATAAGACATATAACTGTAGGAAATAGACTTCAGAAAAATCTTCTGATTTGACTCCATTGGCAAAAAAAAGGAGAAACATGAAATAGAAACAGAAATAATGACAAACATGACTCCCTCAAATTAAAAAAATTAATTACATAGCACAAGAAATGTAGGCTAAAATTAGAAGATGTTCTACTGAATGAAAGAAAAATATCTGTACACCATACACCAGATTAAGGGCTGAGATACATGAAACACACACAAAGCTCAACAATAAAAATACCAATTACCCTATGAAAAAACTGAGAATGGAGATGAACAGACATTTTCATGAAGAGGGCATAAATACTTACTGTAGGCATATGAAAAAGTCTTCGTAATAACTTGTCTTTAGAGAAATGCACATCAAAATAACAACATTCCAAACCAGTGAGAATAGAACATATCAAAAAGACTGGAAATAACCAGCATTAGTGAAGATGTAGTGAAAAACAAACCCTCTTTAACTGTTAGAAATGATACCTGGTTCAGCCTCTATAGAAAACGGTATGGAGATTTACTAGAAAAGTAGGGATAAACTTCCAAAGGTATCTTTACCCAAACACAAAAACATTCATTAAAATGGATATAATAAAATGGATATAATAAACACCCATGTTCACTATATCACTATTGTACTTAGAACAGTATGGATATGAAAACAACACAAATATCCAATGGCAGATGAGTGGATTTTTTTTTCTTTTTGGGTCACACCCGGCAATGCACAGGGGTTACTCCTGGCTCTGCATTCAGGAATTACTTCTGGCGGTGCTCAGGGGACCATATGGGGTGCTGGGAATCGAACCTGGTTGGCCCCATGCAAGGCAAATGCCCTACCCGCTGTGCTATTGCTCCAGCCCCAGATGAGTGGATTTTTTAAAGTGTGATATATTTACACAATGTAATACAAGGCACCTATAAGGGTAAATCTTGCACTTTCCTTCAAGTTGGATGAAACTGGAGGCTATCATGTTAAGCAAATTAAGTCAGAGGGAGAAAGGCAAATACTAAATGATCTCATTCATCTGTTGCATACTGAGAAACAGAACAAGGTAAAAGACAGTATCAAATAATGACAATCCTTTAGTCTTGGATTACAAAACTGGATTACCAAGCAATGGGATAAAGGGATGGAGGGAAAAGCGATGAACTGGAAGATACAGGAAGATGCTGGTGATACTGTATCTGTGATACTCTAATGTTAGTGGAGAGCATTTACTGAAAATCAAAACCATACATGTTGATGATTTTCAACCATGACACCTAAACTACAATAAAAAATCAATTAAAGAATGTTTTGTTATGATTCTTAGGTATGTTAGAAAAAGCTTACTAATTGAGGCTTTTTCTCTTTTTTGTTTTCATCGTTAATTTAGAAATCCAAATACTGTCCTAAATAAGAAATAGACAAGTTCCATCATCAGATCTGTAGCAATATGCAAATATAATTCCTAATTTATTTATATGCTTGATAGACAAATTGTCAGTTGCTGAAACTGCATCTAGCCTGGCTGCTCACATAGCAGCCTAATCCAGAAAGCAGCTGGAAATTCGGAAACTGCCATGGCTCAATATGACAATGAGAGTGAGGTAGGCTGAGCTAAGTGGTTCTCCAGCCAACAGTACCTGCAGGAAAGAACAAAAAACTACCTCCAAAGGCCACAATGCTATCTCAGAGGACCTCCTCTTCTCTCACCTCTAACTTAAAGTTAAATTTAAAGGATTAAATTTAAAGGATTAAATTAAAGGATCAATGAAAGGATTCATTATTTTTCAGACTTCCAAGTCACAACTCTGAGTGTCCATGGGCTTCTTTACTTGCACTTATTTTTGTTTGCTTGATCAGGTCCACATATCAGTGGTACATGGAAGTGGGGGGAAGGTTGGTCTTGCAGGTCTAGTCGCTTGGTTACTCTGGCCCAATGTGTTCTGGGGTGCCATGGCCATACCTGGCAATTCTGGGGGCCATGTACCACCAGACAAAAACTCAACAACTCACAATGCAGTCACTGCCTTGCAACTTGAACCATTGCCCCAAACCTACTTCCTGCACTGGTGACACAATTATCAGTGGGTTCTGCCTCTAGGTTCACCCGAATCATTAACCCTCACTGCCCCTGCTCCATCATCTGTTCTTCGGTAGTACCTGTCTTCCTAGTTCACCTATACCTCTATAGTTCATTGCCCACACTGCTCCAAAGCTATTTTCTAAAATACTAAACCCATCACTGAAGTGTCTAGCTCCATCCTGAGTGACCCTCCATCAGGTAAGGCTGCAGAGAAACCAGAGCTCTCCTAGCTGTTGTATCACGAGTGCTTTTCAGAATGTGTAACTCCTGGAACCCTCTGGAATGCCCTTCACATCATATACTCTGGAGAAAAACCTACAGCACTTTTCAGACTCAAAGGGAGCTGATTTGAAGCTTGTCCAGGGCCTTTTACCAGGCGGAATTAAAAAGTTAAGATGTGGGCTGGAGAGTAAATACAACAGATAGGATGCTTGCTTGCACGCGTGGTCAGCCTAGGTTCAATTCCCAATCTTCCTTGAACCATCAGGAGTGATCCCTGAGAACCACAGCCAAGACCAAGTCCTGAATGCATCTGGGAGTGCAGCCCTCCCAAATAGTACTCAGTATTTTAAGCACATACAGAATTCTATCATTGCTCCTATAGCACTGTTTTATAATTACATCCCACATCTAATTCTCTTCCTTCACTTGACTTCCAGACACTTAAGGTCAAGTACCAAGTTTGATTCATTCCTACAATGCAAAATGAAAATGAAACAGGAAAAACCTCAGATTGAGCCTTCTGCATTTTAACAAGAAATAATAAAGTATTACATTTGAATAGGGAGCAAGCCTAGGTCTTATACCTGTGGGTCAAACAATAGTGGTTAAGTTATGTCACTATACTAACCAGGGCCATGTGCTGACCCCTTTTAACAGGGTACTATTTTGTGTATTTAGGACCAGGCATAAGGCAAGTCTATCTAACGTTTATCTCAGTGGCTTGAAATTGGATATTCTTGCTAATGAAAGTTCCAACTATAGTCACAAAACACTTGCATTCTAGTTATTCTTTTTTTGAGAATCTGCAAGAAGACAGAATGTGGAACAAAAAGGTAAATTCTATCCCTTCATGTTAGTTTTCACATATTACTTTCTGAAGAACACTGCTGCAATTTGGCAAGAATAACATTTATTTTAAGCATATGCAGTTCACAGATGCTACTCAACAGGACAAGGCAAGTAACATTACACTTCAGGGTCTTCACAGATGAGAGTGTAACTCCAGCACAGAGCTTCCAAGGGCTGAGCAACCACCAGTGCCACTAGCTCCGATCATTCCTCTACCGTCCAGCTGGCTCAGGAGAATTTCTGGAAAACTAACCTATCTCTATCAAAATGTCTCCATCTTAGTGTGCTGTCTCTAATGACTAAAAAAGAAAAAATTTCAGTCAAACCGGTTATCTGACATAATTCTCAAGGGCTGGATCCTTGCCCAGATTCAAAGTAACCTGCTTATGTGCATGGGCCAATCACAAATGATCCTTAGCCAGCTGTTGGGATTTTCTTAGAAAAGCACTTAGGAGGGAAATAAAAAAGAGAGCTAAGGACCCAAAGTGTGATATCAAATAAAAATGACCTATGCAAAGAAACTAGTATAAGTATATTCTCTACTCATATTTATATGAATATGACTATTCATTCATCGGTGAGGTCCATCCTGAGATGGTGTAGTCCAGCTGGGACATGGTGGCAATTTTGAACTGTGGAGCAAATGGCTGCCAGGGCCTCTGCTTGAACGTGCACAAGGCTGACCTGGCCCCCTTCGATTGACCCTGGTCTATTCAGTCTTGCATGGTTAACTGAGGCTTTTGATCTCTTTTGACATGTATTTATGAGTTTCTGAAGCAAGGTCGATAAATAAGCTTACATAGCTGAGCTGGAGGTAGTTTGTGGGTGTGGCTCCCATTACCTAACTTTTGGCTATTTAATTTCTTGGGAAAGTTGGTCCCGAGTTGTTGGGGTATGGCCAGAGATAGAGTGGCAGTTTTTGGGTATTAGGAAGCCTGGAGGTACCATCAGGCTGCTGATGTGCTTGCCCCGCAGATACTGGTGGCCCTGCTGAAGCACCAGACCCCCATGTGAACTTTGTAAGTCAGTTATATAGTATTCTGCAATTTCATTTTTTTATTTATTCAAAGTCACGGAAGAACCTGGCAAGCTCCCCGTGGTATATTCAATATGCCAAATACAGTAACAATAACAGGTCTCATTCCCCTGACCCTGAAAGACTCTCCAGTTGTGGGAAAGATGAGTAAGGAGAGGCTGCTAAAATTTCAGGGCTGGGAGGAATGGAGATGTTACTGGTGCCCACTCAAGCAAATTGATGAACAATAGGATGACAGTGATACAGTGATTCATATGTGAAAAAGGTTCAATAATAAACCAGTGCAAATGAGCTGAGATCAAAAAAGAAAAATTTGCAATTATAATTTCAAGTTTCTGTAAATGATAGGTAAAACCTGATGGAATTTTTAAAGTATGAATCTAAGAAGCAGACTCTAGTTTTTAAATAGAAGTTTCATGGGAATAGTATAGACATAGCCCTAAGGACCAAGAACAACCTTTTCTTAAACCATGCCCCTATTGCTAAAACTCACTATAAATAAATCTATTTCTATTTCTACTCACTAAAACATGCACATGCACGCGTGCACACACCTTTCACAGCAAGCACATAGCAAGGTCCAAGTGATTTTCTAGGGTCATTTGACAAGATAAGGATTCCTCACTTTCTGACCAAATCCCATGTAAGAGCTGGGGGCACAAACACAGGACTTTCTTGCTTTAAATACACATAATCCTCAATTTACTACTAGAGTAAGTTTTCCACCTCTGTCAACAAAGTTTCAGATACAAGCTGCTGGTCCTGGAGCTTAGATCAAAGAACAACAAAGAGTATTTTCTTTTTAAACAAGGTGGAATCTTTCATATTTACTGATACTACCTAGAAAAACATTCCAAAGCATGTTAATGCTGTCATGTGAACCATGTCTAATTATGCAGTACAAATGATTTTGGCAATCAGCAACTTCAAACTAAGTTTCTTAATAAATTTGAATTGCAGAATAAAATGAAGGAAGTCAGCAACTTCAAACTAAGTTTCTTAATAAATTTGAACTGCAAAACAAGATGAAGGAAGTCAGAAATAACAGTTAAAAGTTTACTGAAGTGGGTCAGAGAGACAGCACCTGGGTTAACGTGCCTGTCTAGCATGTGATCAATCCCTGGCACTACATCTGATGCCCTGAGTACTGCCAGGAGTGATTCCTGAGCACAGAACCAGGAGTAGCCCCTGAGAAAGGACTGGTATATTACTAAACACAAAACAAAACAATACAAAACACTGACTAGAGGTACTAGGCAGTCACTATAGAGGTATAAATATACAATGGACACAGACCATAGGCTTCCTTCTCAGATTTGAAAAGCAATTTGTTAATATGAAGTGGGTGGCTTAATGAATCTCACTCTGGAGGCCAAGGATGTAGTTCAGTGGCAGAGTGCATGCTTTGCGTGCATGAGGCCCTGGGTTTGATGCCTGACATAAAAACAAAAACAAAAATTCTCCCACACTCTGGAAGAAATAACAGAAACTATTACCATTACTCCTGTCCATTTTTAACCCATGATGTCTGACATACTCTAAGCACTAAAGAAATATTCACTGTGCTCAGAAATGAAGACACAGTTCTGCCACCATTGCACACAGAACGGGGAAGGGAGGTCAGACCTGGTTTCATCAGGACTGAATGAGGCCCCTCAGATGCACTGTCTCTGGAGGAAGGAGGGCCTTGGTAGGGACAATTCAAAACCTTTCTTTCTTGTAAAATGACCCACTCTTCCCAAATCAGTAATATCTTCAGAGGATCTTCAGAGGTGAGGTCAAGGCAGTTTGGGTGAGAATTACTGCATCTTTGGAATACCATCCGGGGCTCTCTAGAGCAACACCTTTATCTTTCCATTTTTCAAAAACCAAGGGCTAACTGAACATCCCTCCAGCAACTTCAGTATGCTATTGATTTGGTGGCAATGCCTCCACAAGAGGTGGGCAGAGACTTCCAGGGAACCGGAGTAGCACCTGGACCAGGATAGCAGACAGCTGCGTTTCTCACGGTGGGACTAACTGATATATCTGCTGTCTTTCCTCTCTTCTTACATTAAAAATTAAGATAGGGATCTCTCAAAATATAAGAACAGTTTTACCTTCTGACCCAGCAATACCACTTTTGGCATCTATCAAAATACAAAAACATTAATTCAGTACATGCAAAAAGGATCTATGCATACCTCTGTTCATCATAGCACTTAATACAAAAGCCAAGATATGGAAACAACCTAAATGCCCAACTGTGAATGAATGGATCAAGAAGTTGCAGTATATATACACAATAAAATAGTACGCAGCTCTAAAAATGAATAAAATCATGCATTTCTGGTCATGGATATAACTAGAGAATCATGTTGAGTAAAATGACTCTCTCATATGTGGGACTTAAAGATTCAAAGCAAAGTAGCAACAAAGGGCCAAAAGCAATACAATGGGAGAAATGATCACAAACTGAGCTGGAGGGGAGGGGAGCAACAAAAGAGAGCCTTGGGTGAGGGAGTGGGTGCCCAGATGCTGGGAATGAAGTTTTAACTATGCACACAGGAAACCATCATTAAGTGTTGTAAATCACAAAACCTCAATCAATTTTTAAAAACTTTAAAAAAATCTGCTTCTTAAATTCTGGCCTTTTTTATGTTACTTCAACAAAATGACATTTGTTCACCTGCTATATTTTATTCAGGAGAATTCTGTTTTAAGCAAATATGGAGCAAGCTAGCAAACTACGTAGTGTTTCTTTCTTTCATTTTTTTCTTCCTAGAAACAAGTATCCAAGCACTAATAGTAGTGTTCAAAGGCTAACATCAAAGGGCTGGAATATTTCTGGAGTGAGAAAAGTGATGCTTTGGAGGTTCTCCAAGAGTTTGGTTAAAAATAAGGATAGGGGCCCCTGCACCAAGAAGAGAAAAAGCCGCCTACCTCAGAAGACCCTTTTGTCAGGGGCTTGTGGGAAAGGACCGCAGCCTCTGGAGGCAAAGCAAAGAGGAGGGGAATCCTTCAGGCAGGTAGGCGGAAGCAGCGACCGATTTCCACCGGCTCCCTCAGCAAGGCGAGCGAATCAGCTATTATTCGAATCAGCCGCCCACTCACTCCCATACTCTGCAAGCTAGTTCAAACTCCAGATGTTCCAAAAGAGCTCTTTATGTTGGCATGTAATCTTTCCGGAGACTCGGCTGATCTTTCCTTCATAGCCAGAGATGCTCAAGTCTGGCTGCCCAATAAACAGAATCACTACAGAAACTTTTGAACAATGAAATAAATCCCAAGACGCAGATTTCAATACAGACCAATATAACCAGAACGTCTGGAGGTAGGTTTAAGTTTCCACTTAAAAAAAAAATTCCACAAAAGTGTATAAATCTGTAACTGTACCCTCACGGTGATTCTCTAATTAAAAATAAATAAATTATAAAAATAAATAAATAAATAAAAATTAAAAAAATTTAAAAAAATAAAAAAAATTCCAAGTGATCCTAAAGTGCAGTAAAGTTTGGTAAGCATTGCTCTATGCCTTAACATTTGTTCACCTGCTATATTTAACGTTCCCCTAGGAACGCTCTCAGCACCAAAGGCCCGTCCTGGTGCCAATGACATCAGCAGCAAGCACAGACCTGACTCTCGGCTTTTGGCTGCTGGATTTTGAAATTGTGCAATTAAACCTTCTGAGGCATGTTTTTCATGTCAAGTGGGTTTATGGTCGGTAGTCACGAAGCCAGACTCGCTCATGTTTGGTCTGGACACTTGGCACACGTGAACCATGGATATCAGTTAGGTTTTTTCTTAATTAGGTTTAATATTTTCGTTGGCCTAAAGTCAAATTCTTCAAAAGGTTAAATGAAACACCCGCGGGAGAAAATACCGAGATTTTGAGGACGAAGCCTGTAAGCCCTACTCTGCCACACAGTGGGGGTGGGGTGCGGGGCCGCGGGGCCGGGGCTTGGTTTTAGAGCCGCGAGTGAGGGGCTACGGGTGACTGCACGTCCCTAGCGTGGTCGGGGGCTCTTTCCGTGGAGGAGGCGACGGCCCGGCCGGGGTCCGCGACCCGGGATCCGTCCCCGCACAGCCACAGGTGCGGGGAGACCCGGCGCTCCGAGCGGGCCAAGATGTGCGCGCGGCGCGGGAGCTGGGGCGGACGGTTCCCACGGCTGTCCCGGCGCGGAGTCCCGGGCGCAGAGCGCGCGGCCACGGGGTCCCCGCCCAGCCCGGCCGAGGGACAGTGCCCCACACGCGCGGGGTCCCCGCCCGGCCGGGGGACAGTGCCCCACACGCGCGGGGTCCCAGCCCAGCCCAGCCGAGGGACAGTGCCCCACGGGCGCCCCGCGGGACCGACCCCCGCCGCGGGCGTTGGCGGGGCGTGCGCTCGAGGACGGGAAAGTTGGGGAAGAAAGTTGCGGGCGCTGCAGCAGGCGCGGGACTCGCGCCCGTCTCCGCACTGTCGTCCGCACTGTTGCCCCGCCCGGCGCGGAAACGTCCAGTTCCTCAGGCCGCCCGGGCGCAGCAGATCCTCAGGGAAACAGGAAAGGCGGCGGGGCGCGGGGCGCGGGTGGGAGCCGGCACTGGGGCGCGGGCCGGGGCTGGGGGGCGCGGGTCGGGGGCTGGGGGGCGCGGGCCGGGCGGGGGCGGGGGCGCGGCGCTCCTACCTCTCTTGTCGTCGGGCGCGGGGCCGGCGGGGGCGCGCGGGGCCAGCAACAGCAGCAGCAGCAGCGGCGGGGCCAGCGCGGGGGCCGGGGGGCGCATGGTGGGGCCGGGCGCGTGCGGGGCCGGCGGCGGCGGACGCTGGGCCGGGGCTGCCCCGAGTGAGCGCGGGGCGGGGGCGCGGGCGGACGGGAGGAGCCGAGGAGGAGCGAGGCGGGGAGGAGGAGAGGGAGGAGGAGGAGGAGGAGCGCGGCGAGTGCGGGCCGGACGGGCGGGGCGGGCCGGCCGGGAGCGGCGCTGGCGGGCTGGCCCCGCTCCCGAGCCTCGGGTGTGCCAGGTACCGGTCTCTCCCGTGCGCCCTCCGACTCCGAGGCCCGCCAGCCCCGGACAGAGAAGGACTTGAGCCTTGAGTCCAGCAATGGCACCAAGGCCGACGCCCTCATCCCAGTGACCCGCACCCTCTCTTGCACCCTCTGGGGTCCGTGAGACAGGCTCGGCCCCGCGGGGCCCTCCGCACCTGCGCCGCGGCAGAGCCAGGCGTGCTCCAAAGGCTCTGAAGTCCCAGGCTCCTGGCCCTCGGGTCACCCTGGAAATCTGTTGAAATAAGGGTGCCCACATTCTGCCATAGACACGGAACTTAGCAAACGTTTGAAGATGCTAGGAAGTCCCAGCATTTCACCAACCAAGAATCACTTCGGAATAACCAACTCCCATCCCTACTTTCCCCTCCCACCCCCCAAACCCTATAGGCGTGGTAAGTTACTTTGGAGACTCTGGTGCTCAAGCTCCTAAAATACCGCAACAGGTTTGACAACACACTGGTTGAGGTGTTTTTTTTTTTCTCTTTTCTCATTTGTTTTTATTATTGAATCACCGTGGACTAGAGGACTAGAGCAATAGCACAGCTGTAGGCCGTTTGCCTTGCACGCTGCCGATCGGGGTTCGATTCCTCTGTCTGGAGAGCCGGCAAGCTACCGAGAGTATCCTGCCCGTTGGGCAGAGCCTGGCAAGCTACCGAGGTATATTCGAAATGCCAAAAACAGTAACAACAAGTCTCACAATGGAGACGTTACTGGTGCCAGCTGGAGCATATCCATGAACAATGGGAGGACAGTGCTACAAGAGCTATTGAATCACCGTGAGATACATAGTTACAAAGCTCTTCATGATTGGGTTTCAGTCAATGTTCCAGCACCAGTCCATTCACCAGAGTACATTTCCAAGTACATTTCCAACCACCAATATCCCCAGTTTCCCTCCAACCACTTCCCCACCACCACCCAGCCTGCCCTCAGGGCAGGCACTCTCTCTGTCTCTGTCTCTGTCTTTCTCCCTCTCTCCCTGTCTCTCTGTCTCTGTCTATCTCTGTCTCTGTCTTTGTCTTTGTCTCTCTGTCTCTGTTTCTGTCTCTGTCTCTGTCTGTCTTTCTGTCTCTGTGTCTCTGTGTCTCTGTCTCTGTCTCTGTCTGTCTCTGTCTCTGTCTCTGTCTGTCTCTGTCTCTGTCTCTGTCTCTCTCTCTCTCTCTCTCTCTCTCTCTCTCTCTCTCTCTCTCTCTCTCTCTTTCTCATCCCAGCAGCAGGAATCACAATCCTAAAGTGAATGGGCTTGAGTAAGCCCTGTCCTGTGACAGCAGGGGTAGAATATGCATCTCTTCTTCCCATGCAGAAATGCAGATCAGCCTACACAGAGAACCTCTAACTTTTATTAAGACTTTAGTGTCTGTGGGGCTTGCTCCTTTATTTGTATGAATCACTGGCCATCAGCCCTCTGACATGTAAGTCCTAGATAAAGAAGCCTATGAAGAGTTAGCATGTAGATATTCCTTCTGTGTATTCCAAACAAGAACCTAGAGCAGTTTGTAACAATCAGAGAAGGGCAAATTATTAATACAGCAGTGGACACAGGATGGGGCTGGAAGTGAGTCTACATATAATCAAATTTACTAGGAGGAGCCAGACATTACTCTAAGCCCCTGTCCAGGAAACAGAATAACTGGCATCAACCATATTGCCTGTGCATGAATACCAATCAATGGGAGCTCTGCACACTTTAAAGGCTGCACAGCAATCTCTTCCACGTGTCCCCTAAAAAGACAAAGTGTAAAGATAGTAGCATTTCCATGAGTCATCCCTTTCTAATAGAAATGACTTTCCTATTTGATGCTTCCATTTGATCTGCTCAAATCTCAAGAGGCAGAGCTTTGTGGGGAAAATAACTCCGATTGCTGAGTGTTACTTCAGGCACCCAGTGCTGGGTGATGACAGTGGACAGTGTGGGGAGGAATGGCCTGGTCCCATATTGGGGACACCTGTGTAAAAATCTGCTTTCCTCCAAATTTGTGACAGAAGGGCTTATGTGCAGGACAGCATATGCTCGTTAGCAAGTGTATGGGTTGTTCTGATGAACTTATCACATATCGAGAGAAAAGCTAACTGATTGGGAGAACAAGATTCTCTCACGTAACCCTACACCAGTTCTCTGAAGCCCCCAGCTCTCTATTGGGCAGAATACACAGCAACACCATAATCAAAGCATGGAAGCAGTGTTACTCTTTGTTCCTAAGTACTCTTCAGAAATGACTCCTCTGACATTGAGGGACTTAGATCTACTTAGTCTACTATAACACTGTGGCTTGGAAGTGTGAAATAAATAACTTGCCCAAATTTATAAGCATGATAGCTAATCATGAAGTGTGCCATGGACCCAAATCCCAACCATGGTCTTCATCACTTGTATTCTGCAATCTTTTAAAACCTGAAATAAATGGGAACTTCAGGTGCCACATGCTATTATCTCACATCAACTTGAAAACACTTTATAAAGGGGACAGGACAAACAATATTTCTGCTTTGCAATAAAACGTTCTGGATGGGAGTGGAGAGGCAGTGGGTAGGCACTTGCCTTGCGTGTGGTAAATCTGGGTTCAATCACCAGCACCACCACATATGGTCTCAGCCCTGCCAGCAGTGATCTCTGAACACAGAATTGAGACCTGAGTAGGCACTGAGCATCACAGTGTGCACCCCCCCAAACCAAAAAATGCCTAGATAAAGCTATCATGTGTACTGTGTGAGCAAGCTTGCAATGATACTCCGTGCTTCCCATATTAAATATCATATGATCTAACAGGCAGAGAGTCTCTTGCCCACACACCTGGCTGTCTTCCCAGGGCCCCTGAGAGGGGATGGGCTCAGGCTTCCCTTCCCACCCCGAGCAGAGCTTTTGGTGGCCGAAGACCACCGGAACCTAGCTACAGCCATGCTCGAGGCCCCTCTCCACATGTTCAGACAGGCCTCATGCATGGAGGTATCGGCAGAGGAACCCAGGTGTGTGTAATCCCATCAATGGCTAACACCCAGAGACTTAAAAGCAAGCTCCCAGAAGTGATATCATGTAGCATACTTCTCCCTCTGGGAGAAACTGGAAAGCTTCTGAGAGTTTCCTGCCCACATGGGACAGCCTTGCAAGCTCCCCATGGTGTATTCATATGCTAAATCCAGTAACAAGCCGGATTTCATTCCCTTGACCCTGAAAGAGCCCCCAGTGCAACATCGTTGTGAGGGCTGAGTAGAGAGAGACTTCTATGATCTCAAGGAAAGGACGAATGAGAGGTTACTGAGCCCACTCGAGAAATCGATGATTAACGGGATTTCGTGATTCGTGATTCATGATGATCTAACAAGTTTTATAATACAGGCTATTCTTTCTCTTTGTCAACAACACATTAGAAACATTTTTCCTTCATCTTTGTAAAAAATTTTTGTTAGTAAATCACCATGAGGTACAGTTACAAACTTACGAGCTTTCATGTTTGTATTTGGCTTACATCCCTCCACCAGTGCCCACTCTCCTCCACAATGTTCGCAGTATCCCTCCCACCACCCCCACCCAAACCCCCACCACCCCACCCTGCCTCTGTGGCAGGGCATTCCCTTTTGTTCTCTCTCCTGTTGGATGTTGTAGTTTGCAGTAGAGGTATTGAGTGGCCATCATGTTTGTCCTATAGTCTACTTTTGGTACGCAGCTTTCAACCTGAGTGGGTCCTCCCAACATTCTCTACTAGGTGTTCCCTTCTCTGGCTCTGCTGCCTTTTCCCCCAGCATGTGAGGCCAGTTTCCAAGCTGTGGGGCAGACCTCCTGGTTCTAATCTCTACTACTCTCGGGTGTTAATGTCTCATTCTGCTACTTTAGGTTTCCTCCTGGGTTTCTAGATATACTATAGGATTTGGATCCTTTTTTAGGAGGAACAGCACAATAAATTCCCTGACACCACCCAGCCCGAAGAAGGAAGAAATGAGCGATTTGGTTTGGTGAAGATAGAAATCTTCACATATTTGATTCACATATTTGAAGTTCCATCCGACACAAGGGGCACTTGACCACCTGTTTTCTCTGGCCTTTCAGGTCAGAACAGAGATTGATGAGGGGCAAAGCAGATCCCCCCATTATAGAGTTTGACGCATTGTCTCCAAACTACTCGAATGGTGGACCTGCCTCTGAATAGAATAGGGTTCTCTGTCCTTAGGGAGGTGGTGGGAGAGGAGCGTACAAAGGGAAGCAGTGGCTTACAGGCTGGGCTCAACTTGGTCTACTCCAATCCCAAAGTTCTAGAATATGCATTTCTAAATCAGGCCTTTCTGTTCTGTGCACTCATGAGTGCTCATGCATTCAGCTCTTCTAAAAATACATTTTATGATGACATAAATATGTGTAACAAGACTGCCTCTGGGCAAGACTAGGTATCTGGGACCAGGGCCTGAAGGGGGCCTTGCTTCTCAGTGGCCTAGCCTTTTCTCTCACCTTTGCAGCTTTGAGGTGTGAGAAGGTATTGCCTGGCTTGTGGCAGGGGGCGAAGGGGGTGCTACTGACTGCTGTAGGCCCTCCCCTGAGCCTCATGAGCACCCCAGGGTGTGGACTCAGCTTCAGAAGCTAGTTCCACTTCGTTCCCCCACCCCCCAAGTCCACTCACTGCAGTCCCAAACTTAGGGGTTTGCTTTACCTGTTTCCAGTTATCTGCAGTCAACTATCTTTGCTATTTGTTCATTTGGGCCAGGCCTGGTGTGCTCAGGGCTTACTTCTATCTTTATGCTCAGGGATAAATCCTGGCTTGGCTTAGGGGCATATGGGGTGCTGGGGATTGAATCTGAGTCAACCACCTGCCATTGTACTGCCTCTCTGGCTTCAGTCAACTATCTTTGAAAGTATTATACACAGAACATTTTGAGATCACATTCACATAACCTTTACTAAAGAATATTGTTATAAATGTTTTATAATTGTTCATTTTATTAGTTACTGTGGTTAGATCTCTTACTCTATAATTTATACATTAAATTAATAGACAGGAATGAGCAGGAAGAAAAAAGGCAGAGTATATGTAGGGTTCTGTACATGCTATAGTTTCAAATGTCCCCTGGGGCTCTTGGAATGTAGTTTGGTCAGATAAGGGGGGATATTGTATTCATGTTGGCTCAAGACTTCGAACTATCTCTGGCAGTACAGAAGAAGTAACTCTAATGGGGATAACAACACAGACACAAAACTGCTGAGCTCTCAATTGTCATTAGTATTCTTGTTAATAATACATGCCATTTGAAGTCTTTATTTGATCTAGGGTTAAGATTATTATATACTTATGAAGCAAGATTGTATTTTTGAATGCTAGTTTTTAGTATCATTTGTTAGCTACAGGGCACAGGAATTTTGTAGGAAGTTTCTGGACTCTCAGTGCTTTGCCCATGGTTTAAAACTGAAACTAACAACGCCCAAGGTGTACTTAATTCTTTCAGGGATAATTATAACCAGAAACATTAGCTGCCAAGTTTCTACTAGTGCCTTTGACCAAGTTCAAGATACAGATGTGATTTGTAAGACCTGTTAATATTTCTTTTAATTAAATTAATGACAACATTTAAAAATCAGGATATTGCACATTTAAAATGTGTGCATTTTTTTTTCGTTTTTTTTTTTTTTGGTTTCTCGTGGAAAATGGAAATCATGGCTGACTGGTACGTCTTCATTGAGATGCAGCTCACACAGACCTTGACTCTCCAGTCACACGGGCACCTGCTTCCCCGGGGCCCGGGCGGCAGCTCTCTCAGACTGCGGCCAGTTCTTCCTGGACCCGTCAGACTGCTGCTATTTTACAGCTGTGTTCTCACCTCTGGTCTGCTCCTGCCTCTGTCTTTCTTTGTCTGTCCAGCTCATATCCACCACTCATCTCTATATGTGTGCTTAGGTTTTGTCAGTGGGTTTTGTACCATAGGTTATGAACATTGTATATCATGATTAAGTCAGTTCAATTCACCTTACCATGTCTCAAGTAGTAAAAACCACAAAATTTTATCATAGGTCATGATTCTGCCCTTTAATTATTATGGTTGACACTACAGACTTAACATACATGTACGTATCATGTATGTATTGATGTATATCTACATAAACAAAAATTAGTGGAAAAAATGGAATCCTGTAATGGGGACAGGATCATGTGTATGAACTGACCCTGAGTTGGTGCTAAAGGAACCAGTCATAGGGGAGGAAGTTTAAGGGCATTGCAGACTAAATTCCATGGTTTATCTGACATGTTGGCATGTTTTGTCTGACTTCTTTATGTGTAGCAGACTACAATATAGATAAAATGCATGCATTATTAGAAAACAACTGAAGAGATATTTTGAGGCATTGTGTCTATTATAATTTGATTTAACACCCTGGTAGTGTTCAGGGCTTACTCCTGGCTCTGTGCTCATGGATCACTGCAGATCATATGCAGTGCCAGGGATAAAACCAGAGTTGACCACGTGCAAGGCAAGTACCTAAACCCTGTACTATCTCTCTAGTCTTCTATTTAAATTATTTTAATTATTATAATTATGCTCCATCTAAGATAATAAGATCATGTGGCAAAGACTCATTGTCAAGTTTATATTCTTCTAAACTAGAATTCAGCATACTTCACTGAGTTGAGAGAAAACTGTGTCTGTATTCTTAAAGATTTAATCTTAAAGATTTGGGGTGAAAATGCTTCATATTTTATTTGAGATTACCCTTCTGATTTAAAAAAATTGACAGTGTATAGAGACTTAAAATGATCATTTAATTTTCCTGAGGTATTTTTTAGTCTTGCAATATGCATGCAGAGAAACTTTAAAAAAAACTTTATTATGTCCATTCTGAGTCCAGTTATGGAGTGTGGTCCTAAGATTTATCCATAGGTTAGTCTACTTGTTTATATGGGTAATTTTAACATATAATTAACTTTTTTTTAAATGAAGATCCTTTAAGCCTCCCTATGGCACAACTTAGCAACAATGACTCCCCCCATGGTTTCTAATTACAAACTTTGAAGATCAGGATCATACTTTGCCTCCAAAAGAATTGGCTTTTGTTGCAGCAGCTGCAGAGGAGAGAGCCATGAGTGTGGGGAGGCAGGCGGGCACTGAGGCCATACCATGCTGTTTGCAGGCAGACAGGCTCAGAGGACTCTGGGACAGGCCACCCACTGCCCCACTGCAGCACCACACTGTAGCTCAGGATTGCCCCATAACGAGGCCGCTTTCCTTCTTGCTGCCCTTCCTGTGGTGTGGGCATGGGGAGAACATTCTAGCTGCAGACTGCTTTGGGGATTCGGAGCAGTGATGGAGGGCAAAAGTGTGCTCCACTCATGCCGGAGTGATTTTGAGGTCAAGAGCAGAGAGCTGCTTGGTACTCTAAAGTCCACTGCAGAGAGCAGAGGCAGGAACCCCAAGTCTGAGCACTTGACTGGTACCTTGCAGACTCTCCAGAAATTTTGGCTAAGCTTCGGGCCTGCATTTATGCCACCATGGGATACAGTGCTCTCCAAGGTGACGCTAGGATTTAGCCAGAGTTGACTCCTAATCCTTAGTCTCATACATACCTGCTCTTGTTGGCAATGTGATGATCTTTCTGGTAACAGATTTGTTTGTAGCTGCTTCTTTTCACTATTTTCACCCTCTGTCTCCCACCCCACTCCCAGGAATAATTTTTTGTTTCTTTTTCAATCTTTTCCTTTTAAATGAGGAACTGGAAGCAGGCTCAGCTGGGGAGAATTGTTTTCCTTGATTTCAGCTGGCACACAAAGAGGAATATTGGTCGCTTGTTCTGCCCCACCACCCTTTTGATACTAGGGATATTTCTCAAGTTGACTATTCAAGCCGTTGGTTAGAGTGCCTGCAGTCCTCTGCCCAGTCCCTGTTACTAGCGACAGAGGCCCTAGGAGGAAATCGCCAGGGACAATGACTGGGGGGATTTGCACTGCTGGCAGCAGGAGATGGACCTCCACATTATGGCTGGACAGGATGAGAATTAGCCTTACCACAGGGCCTGACTTTTCCCCATCAAGATTGTGTCATGGGATGAATAATTCCTCAGTCAGGAGTTGAGGAAGAAAGGAGAGACACCCTTCCTTACATAGCCTTTACTCGGGTTGACCCTATACCAGAGGTTTCCGAACTAATTTGACCTACTGACCCCTTTTCAACACTCCTCCCCGCAGCATCCCCTTAAAAATTTTCTTTCTTTATGATAACAAACAGAAAATGCCCCCTCAACTGCCCCTGAGGCTATTACTCCTCACCCCCATCTTCCCAGTGCATCCTCCCCAGGCCCCCACCCAGAGGCTATGTCAGCCACTTTGGGAAACACAGCAATCAAGGCCATACGCCCCATCAGTCTGCTCTGAAGACCTTCTCCTTCCTCAGTAGCCAATCCAGGGGCCCTGTTAGGGCTTTCTGGGTCTTGCATAGGTGCTGAGTCCATCCAGAACTCTCAGTGGATTCTTACCCAGACACCAGGGACCTTGTTCTCCTAGGAGTGCAACTGGCAACTGGACAGAATCCTTGGATATAGTTCTTGGGGAAATGCCACGGAGTAACCTGGTCACTCTAACTTCCCCAGGATAGGACTACCTTGAGGAGTGCCCACACACTCCTGAAGGAAAAGCATCCCCCATGAAACTGTGAGCAGTCTCCCCCACCTGCCCTCCCACTCCAACCTCCCTATCTGTGGAAACACAAATGGGTGTCTGCATTCGAGTGGGTCACCTTTACCTTCCCTTAGGACAGTAATGACTCCAAGGCCAGATAAAGATTAGATAAGTTCCTTGCTACCAAACAAGTTCCCAGACAGCTCTGGCCAGTGCGGGACCCTTTCCCAAACTTGATATGACTTGGTTTTTCCTGGGTGTGAAAGGAGAGAAGCTCTCTTTTGGGAAACAGAGTGGGCATCATTCCAGCTACCCATTCCTAAGGGGCCTCTCCTACATGTCATCCCTGAGCCACGCATCCCAGCTGGGCAATTCTGCCTTTATTATAAAGGAACTATTTATTAATAGGGCTGGCACCAGGGCACTGTGCCTGTCAACAGAATTATTAACCCAGTCAGCCATCAGACCTCTCTCCCAAGACAGCAGCTGTGGGCTGTGGATCTGTGGAGACTATACCTGGTTTCCACACCAGGTTTGAGCCTGTGGAGGATGGTGGGTTCCAATTAACTGTGAAGCTGCCTAGTGTGTGGAAATTCCTCGGCCATCCAACTTGCATCTGTGTTTTGTTGAGAGACTCTGTGCTGGGCACTGCCTGCTGTTCAGTCCACATGTTGTTAAGATATTGCCCCCCAAACAGTCTAAGAAGGAAAACTGACAGTACACCTGGGTACTACTGGGTGGTTGCTAAGTGGAGCAATGAAGGAAGGAGAAGCATAACACTAGTGCATTCTAAGTGAGAGGGTGAGTGGGGGGGGAGGGGAGCAGGGGGTACTCATGAGAAGAAAGCGCTGAGTACTTACAGAGAGTACTAAGTCAGGCGATGGTCTCAGAGCTTCAGAGTCCTCATGCTCCTGATATGGGGGTCATTCCTGTTCCAGAGAACAAGAGATGCCAGCAAGACTGGGTGCAGTGGGGAATGGAAATAGGCAAAAGCTAAAGCCAGGGGGAAAGGAGCTGGCAGGCACTGCAAAACGTTCAACTTTTAATATTATTAGAGAGGGAAGATGGGAATACTTTGAATAGAGAAGGGATATATGTGGTGGACTTGACTGGACACCTCCTGAAACTGTGTCCAGAGGGAATGAAGGATGATAAAAGACTCTGGATATAATCCAGGCCAGACATGGACTTGGAGGTGAGGAGAGGTGTGGCAAGGGTGAGAATTCTGGGTGTACTTTTGAGGAAGGGTCCACAAAAGTTACTGAAAATTGGATCTGGGGCTTGGGGAAAAGATGAGAGCAAAGAAGGTAGGACTAGATCAAGGAGTTGATTGGCAGATAGAAAGCTGTATCTCTACTGAGATGAAAAGTGGAGAAGAACATATTTGGAGGAGGAGAGTCCAAGAATTTTGTTTTGGACTTGCCATTGTTATATTCTTTTAGACTTTCACAGTTAGCGATGAAGTAGTTGGATAAATTAGTTGAATTTCAGGAGAGAGGTTCAGATCAGAGATAAAATTCAACTGGGGCCAGAGAGATCCTTGGCACCCCATATGGCCTCCTGGGCCTTATAATAAGTAATCCATGAGCATAAAGCCAGAATTAAGCCCTGAGAATTGCTGAGTATGGCCCAAAAACAAGAGAGAGAGCGAGATAAAGAGAGATAGAGACAAAAATTTGGATTATCAATATACAGATCTTACCAGAGTCTTAAGATGTACTAAGATCATGAAGGGAATAGAAGGGAATAGAAGTGTCAAAGATAAGCATGTCCTTGAGGCCTGGGCCCTATGGCATCTACTATGAAGAGTCCAAAAGTTCAGGAGGAAAAAGCAAAAGATTGAAAATAGGGGCTGAACCTCTGTCCTGAGGCAAGTGGAGAGCACGTTCTAAGAGAAGGTTTAATCAACTACATCAAAAGCCACAAATACCTCAGTGCAATCCAGTGCTGGAATGTAATATTTGTGTCCATACCAAGAAAATGTTTTACTGGAAGTGGTTGAAATTTTCATTAATATGGGGTTTTATTTGGAATTTTATTAAATTTTTAGAAACATTTTGAAAGTATTAACATCTTTAAAGTGCTTTCTTCACTTTGTATGACATTACATCTTCATACTCAGAAAAATAATGTCTTCCCATTTCCATGTGCCCCCCCCTCCGCCAATGCTTCTACAGGTAACATCACGTCGAAGTTCTGTCATGCCAGGATCTGAAACTTCCTGTGTGGAAGGTGGGACAGTGCTTCTGTGAGGACAGAAGGAGGCCACAGCGCAGTGATGGGCAGTGCAGAAGGGAGAAAGAGGGAGCAATGGACCATCTACCGAGGCTGGGGTGGAGGGAAAGAAGGGAATCAAAACAACTTTGAGAAAAGGAACTGATCTTTGGTGTGATTGTAAAAGTTTTTACTATGAAGAGATATAGCAGGCTGTTTGTGTCTGCTGGCTAATAGCAGACTTTAAATATCAAGTATGTGATTAACACAGTTCAGCATCAGATAGGTTTTATGAATGTGTAGCATGAAAAGTTTCCTTCCCCTTCTCTCCTTCATTCTTTAGGATATTCTTTTCACTGGGGTCAGGCTCCTGAGGGCCTGGGTTGGGGCGGGGTGGGGGGGGGTGTTCTTCAGAGTGTACTCCAGAAACACAGAGCTTTTATTACTGCTATTCAAAAATGCATATAATACTACACAGTGGAAATCATTATATATTGATATTGAATAGCTCTCATTCTTTGTTGTCATAGTGTAGAATTTACTTTTACATATGTACTAAGATGTATTTACCTAATTTCCTTTTGAAGGACATGGAGAGTATGCCCAAAAAATAAATGTATGAACTATAGTACTAAGTTTACATTTTGTTTATCTTCAGATACAATTTCTCAGTTTGTTGTTACTCTCTTTTTTGATATCTGTACTTTGAACATTAAGATAATAATTAAGGTAATAAAGTTAATATATTATTGTTTCTTACTCTATTTTTTGTGGTGCCAGGAATAAACTCAGGGTCTCAAACATGAAAGGTGAGTCCTCTACCACTAAGCTATCCCTGATAATTAAAGTAATGTTGCATGCAGTAAAATGCATGCATTAACTGGTTTTCTATATGATTAAATTTTGCATCTCTCTATTGTCTGATGGTGTTGAACTGTTTCATGTATATATTGGTTCATTGTGAAGTATATACTTTAAGTCTCTTGCTAATTAAAAAAATGTGTTATCAACTATATCACTGACTATATGCAATAACGTGCATCTGTTTGCAGCCTGCCGATCTGCACGCTGGATTCCTCTTCCGTGAGATTACCACTACCATCAAGACAGAAGACACTCACCCCAAAGAATGGGGCACACCCCTGTACAGATTTCCTCCCCCATTTTGCTCTATACAACAACTTATTCCTTTGTCACTATATATATGTGCATATGCAATCTATATATTATATGTGTGTATATATAACTTGCTTTTTCTAAAATTTAAAAATCTAGATTTAATTTTTTTCCATTCTCACCAGATTTTTTATTTTTTTATTTTTTATTAATCTGAACTTTATTGATCTAATAAAATTACATTAAGAATTGAAATGAATTATACATTATTGTGCTCAAGTTTCCCCCATACAAAGTTCGAGAACCCATCCCTTCACCAGTGCCCATTCTCTACCACCAGTAAACCCAGCATCTCTCCCACCCTCCCCAGTCCCATCTCCCCCCACCCACCCCACACTGCCACTATGGCAGGATATTCCCTTTTGTTCTCTCTCTCTGATTAGGTGTTGTAGTTTGCAATGAAGGTGTTGAGTGGCCATTGTGTTCAGTCTCTAGTCTACATTTGGCATGCATCACCCTTCCCCCACATGACCTCCGACCACATTTTACTTAATGTTCCCTTCTCTGAGTTGCCCAAAATGAGAGACCAGCCTCCAAGCCATGGAGTCAACCTCCTGGTACTTATTTCTACTAATCTTGGGTGTTAGTCTTATAGTCTATTATTCTATATTCCACAGATGAGTGCAATCTTTCTATGTCTGTCTCTCTCTTTCTGACTCATTTCACTTAGCATAATACTTTCCATGCTGATCCACTTATATGCAAACTTCATGACCTCATTTTTTCTAACAGCTGCATAGTATCCCATTGTATAGATGTACCAAAGTTTCTTCAACCAGTCATCTGTTCTAGGGCACTAGGGTTTTTTCCAGATTCTGGCTATTGTAAACAGTGCTGCGATGAACATATAAGTGCAGATGTCATTTCGACTATATTTTTGCTTCTCTGGGATATATTCCCAGCAGTGGTATTGCTGGGTCGAATGGGAGCTCAACCTCTAGTTTTTTGAGAATCGTCCATATTGTTTTCCAAAAGGGCTGAACTAGTCACATTCCCACCAGCAGTGTAGAAGGGTCCCTTTCTCCCCACATCCTCTCCAACAGTGGTTGCTTTTGTTCTTTTGGATGTGTGCTAGTCTCTGTGGTGTGAGGTGGTATCTCATGGTTGTTTTAATCTGCATCTCCCTGATGATTAGTGATGTAGAGCACTTTTTCATGTGCCTTTTAGCCATTCGTATCTCTTCCTTGGGAAAGTTTCTGTTCATTTCTTCGGCCCATTTTTTTATGGTGTTGGATGTTTTCTTCTTGTAGAGTTCAACCAGTGCTTTATATACCATTGATATCAACCCGTTATCTGATTGGTATTGTGTAAATATCCTTTCCCATTCTGTAGATAGTCTTTGTATTCTGGTCACTGTATCTTTTGCGGTGCAGAAGCTTTATAGTTTAATGTAGTCCCATTTGTTGATCTCTGTTTTTACTAGATTGCTTAGTTCCGTGTCATCTTTGAAGATACCTTTGTCTTCAATATCGTGGAGGGTTTTGCCAACCTTGTTTTCAATGTACCTTATGGTTTGTGGTCTGATGTTGAAGTTTTTAATCCATTTTGATCTGACTTTTGTGCATGGTGTCAGGTCGAGGTCTAAGCCCATTCTTTTGCATGTGGTTGTGCAGTTGTGCCAGCACCATTTGTTAAACAGGCTTTCCTTGCTCCACTTCACATCTCTTGCTCCCTTATCAAAGATTAGATGATCATACATTTGAGGTTGTGTGTAGGGATATTCCACCGTGTTCCATTGGTCTTCGGCTCTGCCTTTGTTCCAGGACCATGCTGTTTTAATTGTTACCGCTTTGTAGTAGAGTTTAAGGTTTGGGAGGGTGATGCTTCCCATCATCTTTTTTCCAATAATTGTTTTAGCTATCCGTGGGCGTTTATTGCTCCATATAAATTTCAGGATTGCTTGATCCATTTCTTTGAAGAATGACATGGGTATCCTTATAGGGATCGCGTTAAATCTGTATAATGCTTTGGGGAGTATTGCCATTTTGACAATGTTGATTCTCCCTATCCATGAGCAGGGGATATGTTTCCATTTCCTCATGTCCTCTTTTATTTCATGGAGTAGGGTTTTACAGTTTTCTTTGTAGAGGTCCTTTACTTCTTTAGTTAAGCTGATTCTGAGGTTTTGATTTTCTGGGGCACAATTGTGAACGGGATTGCTCTTTTCATGTCCCTTTCTTCTGTCTCATTGTTTGCATATAGGAAGGCCATGGATTTTTGGGTATTGATTTTATAGCCTGCGACTTTACTGTACAGGTCAATTGTTTCTAAGAGTTTCTTACTAGAGCTTTTAGGCTTCTCTAGGTATAGTATAATATCGTCTGGAATTGTGAGAGCTTGATTTCTTTCTTTCCGATCTGAATCCCCTTAATATCTTTTTCTTGCCTGTAGGCTATTGCTAATAGTTCCAGTACTATATTAAAGAGAAGTGGTGAGAGTGGGCATCCTTGCCTAGTCCCCGATCTTAGAGGAAAGGCCTTTAGTTTTTCTCCATTGATGATAATGCTTGCCATAGGTTCGTGGTAGATGGCTTTGACTATCTTGAGAAAAGTTCCTCCAAAACCCATTTTGGTGAGAGTTTTTATCGTGAATGGGTGTTGGATCTTGTCAAATGCTTTCTCTGCATCTATTGATATGATCATATGGTTTTAATCTTTACTTTTGTTGATATGATGGATTATGTTGATTGATTTCCGAATGTTAAACCATCCTTGCATTCCCGGGATGAATCCCACTTGGTCATGGTGTATGATCTTTTTGATGAGTTGTTGGATTCTATTTGCTAGTGTTTTGTTGAGGATCTTCGCATCGGTGTTCATCAAGGATATTGGTCTATAGTTTTCTTTGTTAGTGGTGTCTTTGTTTGCTTTTGGTATTAGGGAGATATGTGCCTCGTAGAAACTGTTCAAAAGGGTTCCTGTCTTTTCAATTTCCTGGAAAAGCTTGAGGAGAACTGGCAGCAAGTCTTCTTTAAATGTTTGGAAGAATTCGCCAGTGAATCCGTCTGGACCTGGGCTTTTGTTTTGGGGGAGACTTTTGATTACAGTTTCGATTTCTTTGATATTTATGGGCCTATTCAGGTATTTCACGTCTTCTTGGTTCAGTCTTGGGAGATTGTAGGAGTCAAGGAATTCGTCCATTTATTTTAGGTTCTCTTGTTTTGTGGCATACAGACTTTCAAAGTAGTCTCTGATGATCCTTTGAATCTCCTTGGTTTCTGTTGTGATGTCCCCCTTTTCATTTCTGATTCGGTTTTTTAGGGTTTTCTCTCTTTTTTTCTTTGTGAGTCTTGCTAGCGGTTTATCAATCTTATTTATTTTCTCGAAGAACCAGCTCTTTGTCTCATTGATCTTTCGGATTATTTTTCGGGTTTCCATATCGTTAATTTCTGCTCTAAGTTTTATTATTTCTTTCCTTTGATCTGGTTTGGGTTCCTTTTGCTGGTCCTCTTCTAAGATCTTGAGCTGCGAAGTCAAGCTATCTATATAGGCTCTTTCTTCCTTTCTGAGGAAAGCTTGCAGAGCTATAAATTTTCCCCTTAATACAGCTTTAACTGCGTCCCATGGGTTCTGGTAGCTTGTGTCTTCATTCTCATTTGTTTCAAGGTATTTTTTGATTTCTTCCTTGATTTCCTTCGTGACCCACTCATTGTTCAATAGTGAGTTGTTTAATTTCCAAGTGTTTGATTTGGTTCTCCGCATCTGTGCGTGATTAATTTCCATCTTCAGTGCATCATGGTCTGAGAAGATAGTTGATACAATTTCTATCTTCCCGATTCTATTAAGGTATAATTTGTGACCCAGAACGTGGTCTATTTTGGAAAACGATCCATGTGTGCTGGAAAAGAATGTGTATTCTTTCTTTTTGGGGTATATAGCCCTGTATAGGTCTATTAGCCCTGAATCTTCCATTTCTTCCTTCAGAGCCATTGTTTCTTTGCTGAGTGTTGTTCTTGTCGATCTATCCAGAGGTGATAGGGCAGTGTTAAAGTCTCCTACTACTATTGTGTTGCTAGTTATGTCCTCCTTAAATTCTGTTAGGAGTTCTTTTAAGTATTTAGCTGGTCGTTCATTAGGTGCATATACGTTTAAGAGTGCGATTTCTTCCTGTTGTACATATCCTTTGATGAATAGGAAATGACCTTCGCTGTCCCTTCTAATCTTTTTCAGCCTGAAATCTATGTTGTCGGATACTAGTATGGCCACCCCCACTTTTTTGAGGGAGCTGTTTGCTTGTAGAATTGTGTTCTATCCTTTGATTTTGAGTCTGTGTTTGTTCTGACTATTCAGATGTGTTTCTTGTAGGCAGCAGAAAGTTGGGTTTAGTTTCCGAATCCATTTTGCCACTCTGTGCCTCTTGATTGGTGCATTTAGACTTTTAACATTAAGAGAGATTATTGTCATGGGATTTTGTGTCATTTTTCTGTAGAGTTTGTTGTTCTTATAGATCTTTTTCCTTGTCTTATAGTAGCCCTTTGAGTCCTTCTTTTAAATTTGGTCTTGAGTCTATGAAGTTCCTGAGCTGTTTTATCTCTGTGAAATAGTGTATGGTTCCTTCAAGTTTAATTGAGAGTTTAGCCGGGTAAAGTATTCTTGGTGAGGCATTCATTTCATTGAGTCTTTTCACTATATCCCACCATTGTCTTCAGGCTTGGAAGGTTTCTTCTGATAGGTCTGCTGTGAATCTAAGGGGTGCTCCTTTGTATATGATCTCCTTCTTTGATCTTGCTGCTTGCAGTATTGTGTCTCTATCCACAGCATCCATCATTCTGACTATGATATGCCTTGGTGATTTTTTATTTGAGTCCCTTTTAGCTGGTACCCTTCGGACTCCTTGGATCTGGATGTCCATATTTTCTAGCTCTGGGAATTTCTTAGCAATGATATCTTTAATTGTGTTTTTCTCATTAAGATTGGTCCCCTGTGGTTCTGGTACTCCAATGATTCTTATGTTGTTTCTCTTGAGGTCATCCCCTCGGACTCTAATTCGCTCTAGAGCCATTTTGAGGTCTTTTGCCATTATTTGTTGTTGCCTATATGCTTTCTGCAGCTCGTCTTCATGATCACTGATTCTTTCTTTGGCAGCAGTCATTCTACTGTTAGGGGCTCCTATTTAGTTTTTTTATTTCATCTACCACTTCTTTTAATTGTGTCACTTCTGTTCATAGCTTCGAAGTTTCTGCTGTCATTACTATTCGTAGCTTTGAAATTTCTGCTCTCATTTCTTCCTGGATTATCTTGGTGGATCGTTCCAATGATGCGTCCATATCCTCCCTTAATTTATTGAATGTTCGCTCCATAGTTGCTTTGATTTCTTCAACCATCTTCACGATTTCCTCTCTGAATTCTTTATCAGAGAGGAGACTATATTTCTGGGGAGTCATTGCTGGGGTTGCAGAGATCCTCCCTTCCATCTCTGCTGGTGGTGGGGATTTTCGCTGTTTCTTCATGTTGATATGGGTTTTACTATTAGGCGCTCTCCGTAGCTTGAGAGGGGTCTCAAGAGAAAGCGAGGGGCTATGATCTTTTTACAATGGATTCTATGTGTGGCTCGATGAGTTCATTAACAGTTTTTGTGAAATGAGGATAGGCTAGGTCAGTTGACTATTAACATATAGTGACTAAGATGACCAGGGTATTCTTCAGAGGGATAGATTCTATCGATTATGGCCAGAGCACAATGCATTGAGTGGGAAAAATATCTTCGGCTGCGTGAGCAGCCGCTGCTCCAGGAGGAGGCCACGCCCCCTTTGAGGCCACGCCCACTTACGTGTGGACACGCCCCTTATAACCTGGTAGAGATGGGAGGGGTCAGGCCCGCCACAGGAAGACTGAGAGACGTGAGACAGACGGGTCTGGGGTCTCCAGGCCCCCAGGCCGTAGCCACGGGGGGATCCGAGCGCTCTTCCACAGGGGGCAGGGTCCGAGAGGGAGTAGATTTAATTTTATTTTGACAATTGATTACATTAAAAATCATAATTTAAGTAACATGGTTATAATAGAGTTAAAGCTTATGATATTGATGTACAAAACTGTTACATTCCACACCACCAAATCTAGAGGTTAGAAGGAACCTTACATGAAGAACAACTAGATTAATACAAAGCATCCAGACACTGTGATATCTACGCTACCTCCTTATCTAAACTACGACGTTTGAGAAGGAAGGAGCTGGTGATGCCCTTCTCCAGCCAGTGTTGTATTGTAGTAGATGGTAAGTGTTTAACAGAAGATTCATTTGTCTAAGTATACTAAGACTTGGAAGCTTGAGTACTGTATGTGCATTGTTTCCTTACTCTTTTGCATGAAACAATGTGAGAGCCTGGTTGATGATGTATCTTGATAATCCAAGAGATTTTGTTCGCACATAACTGAACTCACCTAGAATTTACTTTAATGTAAAACTTGTTTGTACTCCACTTCAGCATTGGAAATGTGATGTTTTTGTGTAAATAAAATTGGAGATGAATCTCTATTCTTCCATAGAATACTTTTCAGACTTTTAAAAAGATCATTGTGCGGGACTGGAGTGATAGCACAGCGGGTTGGACATTTGCCTTGCATATGGCTGACCTGGGTTTGATTCCCAGTATCCCATATGGTTCCCCCAAGCACCACCAGGAGTAATTCCTGAGTGCATGAACCAGGAATAACCCCTGTGCATTGCCGGGTGTGACCCAAAAAGAAAAAAAAAGAAAAAGAAAAAAAGAAAAGGATCATTGTGCTACATAAGACTGAGATGCCAAGTGTACTAACTGCCACACAGATGCGGGCAGGTTTAAATTCATGGCTCATGCCAATTGAATGTAATTGTAAAGTAATCTATTGTGAGGTGATTTACATTACAATACGAGCATATAATTCAATTAGTAGTAAAGAGTGGAGGAGGGGTCCAAACCAGTGGCTGTTGGAAAACAGCCATAGGGGTCAGAAAGCTCCTTGTCAGTGTCTGGTTGCAGAAAAGGAAGGGCCTGCTTTCCTGAGCGAAGTCCCATGGGGAAGGCCTGAGAGTCAGGACCAGGCATGTGGTTTTCAGGGAGCACTCAAATCTTGCACATTTTTGTGCCTACATTTATTTGTATCATAGATCTGTGCGTCAGGATTACCTACTAATTTTTTTTTATTGAATCACCATGTGGAAAATAACAGTGCTTTCACACTTAAGTCTCAGTTATACAATGCTGAAACAACCATCCCTTCACCAGTGCACATATTCCACCACCAAAAAAACACCCTAGTATACCTCCCATCCCCCTGCCCACCCCCATGCCTGTGTAACTGATAAATTTCACTTTCCTTTTTCTTCACTTTGGTTACATTCAATATTTCAACAAAAAATTCACTATTATTGTTAGGAGTTCCTCACTAGAGTCAGACCTTCTGTGAAGAGATATGAGTTTTGGATTTCTGTATTTTAGCAACTAAGTCCAGGGAAATTTCTGCCAGAAATTGGATCATTGCAAGCTTGTAACTCTCATCTGTGATCCTCATAATATGGTGGTCGCCACGCCCTACCTCCGCCCCACCCCACCCCCCCCCCCACCCCCGGCAAGGCAAAGGCAAGAGAGAAAAACCTATCCCCTCCTGGGCAGGCATGGGGCCGTGACTTAGTTCTCAGTCTGGACACATTCTGCAAGGAGCTGCCGGTACAAAAGTAGTTTAGCTGGCCTCTGGAATCATGCTCGTGCAGCTGCAGTGAGGCCGCACATGTGCGGCCCCCGGGATCACATCTCGGCGGAGCTACCTACTAATTTTCATTTTGATGAGGTCTCTCACATAGGTCTTTATCTCTTTCAGCCTTTCCCATGTTTGTTCATAGTGAAGGTGCTCACTCTGTTGCCCTCACCATACTCACATGCTGGCCCTGCCCATGCCCTTGACCTTTTTGTCAGTCAGGGTCTTACAATGGCAAGAAACAAAATATTAATGAAGTTGATACATTCTCATAAAATAATAATAAGGAATAGCTAAAATATTAGTTATAGCAATGGCAGAAACTCTAATTAAACTAATAAATATCAGAAAATGCAGCACATAATATGACACTAATTATTAAGTTAACAGGTTTCTAATATCTTTATTAATTGGATGCATAAATTAATACGTTTGTAAAGCTTAAAGTAATCGTATGTGGCATTTAAAACTAGACTATTTACCTTCCTAGGTAAAAATGCAAAAGTAACACAATCTAGACATAAAAACTGGAAGTGGAAAAAAACAATGACAAAAGATAACCATAAAACAGTTAAAATGGAATTACATTTTGTCATTTGAATTTTGGGTATCACCTGGCTATGATCAGGGCTTGCTACTGGGTCTGCACTCAGGATCACTCCTGATAAGGGCTCTATGGGACCACAAGGGGTAGTGAGGATCCAACCCAGGTCTACCATGTGCAAGGCAAGCACCTAATCTGCTATGCTTTCTTTCTGGCCTCTTAAATTAAAATAACAAGTGACAGAACAAAACAAAACAAATAAAAATAAATGGGCAATAAACATGAATGTATAACTCATATAGAAAAGGGGTTTTTTCTTAGCAATAAACAAAGAAAAAACCTAGATGATTATTTTTATTGATTATATATAGAATGCCAGTGAATGAATTCAGAACAAAGTTGAACATTGCTGAAGGAATTGTAAACTAATAGCCACTTTTGTTTTTAGAATAAATTAGAACAAAAAAAGCCTGTATGATTTTGAAAGTAGAGAATAAGATAGTAATTAATCTAAAAAGGAGCTGCTAAATATCCAGGAGTGGAATAGAAAGAATTGCTCCAATAGTCTATAGAGACAAATGCCAGGAAAACACAGGTGTGAATATTCAAGGAAGCAGTTTTTCCTAACAGCACGGGCTATCAACAATCTTTCTAAAAACAAACCCCAAGAGTCTTTCAGCTTACTAGTCGAAATAATTTCAGTATTTTGAAATATAGTGATGTCAATAAAATGGTCACCATGAAAATTGTTAAAACACCATGAGAAATTCCAACAGCAAGTAAAAATAGAAACAACAATTTGGATTTATTACAAGTTATTACAGCAATGTTAGTATAAAAATTCTCTTCCTAGGTGAAAAGATAGAAATTGTAAAGTGTATTTTGTTAGGGACGAAGAATAAAGGCTAGCATCTAATTTTACATTTTTTTTTACCTTTTGTCTTTTTGTAGCACAGAAGATTAAACTCAGATCTGAAAAAACTACAACTAATGTACATTACCTATGAACTACCTCCCCACTCTAGGCTTTTTTCCTTAGAACATGTTTGTTCTATTTGATTTGAAACTATCATTAAAAGTATTGTAAATCATGGTGCCTCAGTAAAAATGGAAAAATACAAAAATTTGTTCATTAATTTGTCAATTCATGATTAAATTTTCTTTTATTATTGATTTGCATATCTAAATAATTAAAGTTCCAATTTTAGGATATGCATTGTGGCAATACAATTGATTTTCTCTTCTCAAAAGCAATTTTATGCATATATTATACTGCATATATTACAAGAAAGTAGAGTATATTGGGTTAATTATAAGCAGAGATCACTTTATTAAACTCACTTGTTCATCTCCTGGTTGCCTCTTTGCTTTACATTAAAAGATCAGCTGTTTTGAATTCATTGCTTATTTTTTCTATGGGCCTCTCTAAAGGTGTTCTGGGGTCTAGGCCCCTAGTAGCTTTGAGGTGGGGTTTACAGTCTGGTTCTTGCAAAGGAAGTCCTCAGATGTTTCAAGTTATCTCTCTGGTTCAAAAGATCAATTTTTAAAATACCAAGAACCAGATTAATGACTAAAAAGAAGTAATTGACAGAAATACAAAAATGAATGTTTCAGAGACAGCTTAAATGAGGGTCAAATGGACAAGACCATACTTTTAACAATTCTTTGCATCTTTATAATCAATAATAAAAATATTAGTATTAAAGTCAAATATATTTTTTAATAATGGGAGGCAATGACCAGATTATTTGTTGAGTGTAGATATGTTATTATTTTCATCAAGTAATAAATTTATGTTTTGTTATTTTTAGTGGACTGGAGAGATAGCAGAGTGGGTAGGATGTTTGCCTTGCACATGGCCGACCTGGGTTTGATTTCTCCATCCCTCTCAGAGAGCCTGGCAAGCTATCGAGAGTATCCCACCTGCATGGCAGAGCCTGGCAAGCTACCCGTGGCGTATTCGATATGCCAAAAACAGTAACAAGTCTCACAATGGAGACATTACTGGTGCCCGCTTGAGCAAATCGATGAACAATGAGACAACAGTGCTACAGTGCAGTGCTACAGTTACTTTTTAGTAAAGAATTTTTCATATTGGGGGGCTGGAGTGATAGCACAGCGGGTAGGGCGTTTGCCTTGCACGCAGTCGACCCAGGTTCGATTCCCAGCATCCCATATGGTCCCCTGAGCACCGCCAGGGGTGATTCCTGAATGCAGAGCCAGGAGTAAGTCCTGAGCATCGCCGGGTGTGACCCAAAAAGAAAAAAAGTAAAAGAATTTTTCATATTGGTGTTGAAGTAATGATTCAGTCCCAGTTTACTAAGCTTCTCAGCAAAGGATTATTAAACATGTTTTACTTAAACAAATATAAAGTTGCTTGGATATTCATTTCATTAGCCCTTCTAGACTTCTTAGTTCTTTTAGATTCAGGAATGAGAGAAACTATTTCACATGTATTAACTTGTGACATAAGAAGGTAAGGACTCTCATTTGCAATTGACAGAAAAATAAAAAAACAGATAAATAAAAACTAGAATTCTAATTTTATTCAAAATTTAATTCTGCTGAGATCAGGCACTAGTTACAGCTGAGAGCAGAGTCCCACAAAGTTTAGCACCTTTACTTGTTGGCTCTTTACATAGAAGTATCCCTGCTGTGCTAGAAGCGGGATGGTGCATCTCAATTACAGCCATTGGCATCATTCCCCTGTTCCCACTACTGTGTCTCAATTTGTTGACTCCATCTTCATCTTGTGAACAAGAGGGCAGAAAGCCACAGCCCACTTGCTTCCTACACTTTCAGCAGCAAAAATCAATCTCTTTCCCACTTAGTCCAAGGAACCAGAATCAAGTCCCATTGTCTACCATTGTTCATTTATGTACCAAGCTTCATTGTCAGGGGCTGCTCAGATTTGGAGCTGGAGGCAGGTCAGTCCTACCTCAGTTAGACTAAGTAAAGATATCTTGCTAATATGTTTAGTTGCCATAATCAGGAGGGATGTTGGGTACTGGCCTAAATTCAATTCACTTTTGTTTGAAAATAAAAGGTTTTCTTCTATGTCACTGTCATCCCGTTGCTCATCGATTTGTTTGAGCAGGCACCAGTACATCTCTCATTGAGAAACTTATTGTTACTGTTTTTGGCATATCCAATACACAGGGTAGCTTGCCAGGCTCTGCCGTGTGGGCTCCATACTCTTAGTAGCTTGCTGGTCTCTCCAAGAGGGGCGGAGGAATCGAACACGGGTTGGCAGCATGAAAGGCGAAAGCCTAACCGCTCTGCTATCGCTCCAGCCCTTCTTCTAAATAACTTTTTAAAAGTTAGTGCTTCTTCTAAAAGCACAGGAAAAACAATTCTGCAGTATATCCAATTACAAAGATCTAGGCAAAATTGCTTTCAACAAATACTATAGCAAACATAATTTTTGACTACTATTTTAATTCACTCCTGCCCATTTTTTTGAAAATTGAAGTCAATTGTAAAACTTCCATTGGGCTACACTATCATGTGACAGGAACGAATGAAGGTGTTACTGGCGCCCGCTTGAGCAAATTGAAGATCAACGGGATGACAAGTGATACAAGTGATACAAGCGTAAAACTTCTAAACGGAAATATGTCTTAAATTCTAAAATGAAAGCTAGTGGAGAAATAAGATTGACTGAAGCAACAATAATCACAGCAATAAAATTTCATTAGTAATAACTCAAATTTTCACATCTAAAGAATAAGTCAATCAACGACAGACCCCAAGGGACAGCAACCCAGGCCGGGCACTGCTGCCTCTGGGACCCGAGCTCCAGGGACTTAATCTCTCCCAATCCGGATCAGGGACCCAGTGGCTGTGGCGTCTGGAGCTATGACAACATTTTTCTCCCCTCCATGTCCTATAAGAACCATAAATTAGCCACTTTATGTGGAATTTTCACTAGGGCAGCCTCATCACCAAAAACACATAAGTTCAATAATTCATTACCCCCACCTCAATTAACATTATAAGCAAAACACAGCAATAACAGTAAGCATGAAAAGTCCAAACTGCACGGATCACAATGGTAAAGCAACACAGAAACCCACCAAGCTTAGTAAGTGAAGAAGCTAACCCAGATGACCCAACCAGTAATAGTGAGCTATACAGCCTCTCTGACAAGGAATTTAGAAAGGAGCTACGAGGATGCATAGGGAGCTAAAAAAAAAAAAAAAAAAACAGGGGAATGCACCACCAGTAAAACACAAGAGAATCTGAGAGCAGAAACGAGAAAAATACAAACAAAATTACAAGCAAAAACGACAGCTCTGAAAAACCTGGTAGATGAATTGAAAAAACTCAGTGGAAGACTTCAGCAGCAGAGCAACAGCTGCTGAGGACAGAATCAGTGATTCTGATGAGATGCAGAGAATCTCCAGACAACAGCAGGAAAATGGAAAGGAACTTCAAAATAAACCAACAGATGACAAAAGAAAATCGGGATGAAGTTAAGAGGGTAACACAAGAATCACAGAAATCCCAGAGGGACAGGAAGAAAACCCTGAAGAAGAAGAAATTGTCAAAGATATCATAGCTGAGACATTCCCAGAGCTGAAGAGCACATGTGACCAGATTCATGAGGCCCCAAGAGTGCCAGCTAAAAGAAATCTAAACAAAAATACTCCAAGACACATCCTTATAGAATGACGAAAACCATAAAAACAGATAAAATCTGAAAACAGCAAGATCAAAGAAAGAAATTGCTTATAAAGGAGTATCCTTAAAATTTACAGCCAACTGGGCTGGAGAGATAGCATAGCGGGTAGGGCGTTTGCCTTGCACGCGGCCGACCCGGGTTCAAATCCCAGCATCCCATATGGTCCCCTGAGCACGGCCAGGGGTAATTCCTGAGTGCAGAGCCAGGAGTAACCCCTGTGCATTGCCAGGTGTGACCCAAAAAAAAAAAAAAATTTACAGCCAACTTATCTGATGAAACCCTCAGGGCCTGAAGACAGTGGTGAGATATAGTGAAAAATCTCAATGAAATAAATGCCTCAACGAGAATTCTTTTTTTTTAATAATGTAGGAGCTCACCAAGAATTCTTTACCCAGCTAGACTTTCATTCATACCAGAAGGAACAAGACACAGCTTCACAGACAAACAACAGCTCAGGAACTTTATAGACAAAACCATGGTTACATAGAAATCATAAGAAAACTAAATGGGCTAATTTAAGACAAGACAAACCCCTCAGATACACTAAACTATGGCAGAAATATGGGACAAAGCTTCATAACAATAATCTATGGCAGAAATACGGAACAAAACCTCATAACAATAATCTCTTCAATATCAAAGGGCTAAACACACCAATTAAAGACACAGAATGGCAGGATGGATCAGAAAATTGAACCCAACACTGTGCTGCCTGGGAGGAACACATTTGAACAGTCAGAGCAAACACAGACTCAAATTCAAAGGCTGGAAAACAATTTTAAAGGCAAACAACTCCCTCAAAAAAGCTGGAGTGGACATTCTGGTACCAGAACACATTGATTTCAGAGTGAAGAAGGTGACAAGAGACAGAGACAATGAAAGTCATTTCTTAATTATCAAGGGATCTGTACATCAGGAAGAACTCACACTCCTAAATATATATGCACCTAGTGAGGGACAAGCCAAATACTTAAAACAACTACTCATAGACTTGAAGAAAGACATTGATAGCAACACAGTACTTGTTGGAGGTTTCAACACCACTTTATCACCTCTCAATAGATAAACCAGAGTCAAGCTCAGCAAAGACATACTTTATCTGAGGGAGGAAATGGAAGAAAGGGGTTCAGTAGATATATACAGGACAGTTTATCCTCAAAAAGCATATGCAGTCTTCTCAAGTGCGCATGGGACTCTCCAAGATAGACCACATGCTGGGCCACAAAACATACCTCCATAAAATTAAGAAATGGTATTGTCTATCATTTCCAACCATGATGCACTGAAAATATAAGGAATCACAATCAGAAACAGAAATTCAAATCAAACACTGAAATTAAACAGCTCAACACCAAACAACCAGTGACTTTGAAAGAAAATCAAAGAGGAAATCAAAAGATTCCTGGAAATGAATGAGAATGAGGACACGAGTTACCAGAACTTATAGGACATGGCAAAAGCAGTGCTAAGAGGAAAGTTTATAGCTCTACAAGCATTCCTCAGGAAGGAAGAGCAAGTCCACATAAGTAACCTAACCTCCCAGCTTAACACATTGCTAAATTACCAACAAAAAGAGCCCAAACCAGGCAGAACGAAGGAAATAATAAACCTAGAGCAGAAATGAACGTGGAGGCCCAAAACACAATCCAAAAGATCAATGAAACCAAGTGCTGACTCTTTGAGAAAACAAACAAGATCAATAAACCACTAGCAAAACTCACAAAGAGAGAGAGATAAATAACCCTAATAAACAGAACCAGAAACAGAAAGGGGGACATCACAACTGAAACCACAGAAATTCAAAGGATCATCAGAAATTACTTTGAGAATCTGTATGCCATAAAATGAAGAAGCCTCAAGGAAATGGGTAAATTCCTGGATTAATATAACCTCCCAAGTCTGCATGAAGAAGACTTGGAGTCTCTGAACAGACCTTTGAGGAAATTGAAGCAGTAACAAAAAGTCTGCCCCCAAAACAAAAGTCCTAGCCCAGATGGATTCACTAGTGAATTATTCCAAATCTTTAAAGAGGACTTACCACTAATCCTTTTCGATCTTTTCCAGAAAATTGAAGAATCAGAAACACTTCCAAACAGTTTCTAAGAGACAAATATCATCCTGTTACAAAAAGCAGACAGAGCTACCACAAAGAAAGAGGTTTATAGGCCAATATCTCTGATGGACACAGACGCAAAGATCCTCAACAAAATCCTAGCAAACAAAATCCAACAATTCATCAAAAACTTATACACCATGACGAAATAGGATTCATCCCGGGGATGCAGGGATGGTTTAACTCTCTCACAGGTCAATCAGCATAATATAACTTATCAATAAAAGAAAAGACAAAAAGCATATAATAATATCAATGGATGCAGGAAAACATTTGACAAGATCCAGCACCCTTTCATGTTAAAAATTCTTAACAAAATGGGAATTGAAGGAGCTTCCTCAACAGAGTCAAAGCTATGTACCACAAGGCCACAGCAGGTACTATCCTCAATGCGGGGAAAAGAAAAGCCATCCCTCTAAGATCAGGGACAAGACAAGGTTGCCCAACTCGTCACTTCTATTCAATACAGCACTGGAAGTTCTAGTCATAACAATTAGGCAAGAAAAATATATCAAGGGCATCCAGATAGGAAAGGAAGAGGTCAAGCTATCACTATTTGAGGATGACATGATACAATACTTAGAAAATCCTAAAGACTCTATAGAAAAACTCCTAGAAACAATAGGTTTGTATAGTAAAGTGGCAGCCTACAAAAATTAACACCCAAAAGTCCATGACTTTCCTATATACAAATAATGAAAGAATCATCTCACCACATGAGACTGGAACACATCAAAAAGAACAAGAACAACCAGTGCTGTCATGGATACAGGGAGAAAGGAACTCTTTCATTGTTGGTGGGAATGCCGACTGGTACAGCCATTTTGGAAAACAATATGGACAGTCCTGCAAAAACTAGAAAATGAGCTCCCATATGACCCTGCAATACTACTTCTAGGAATATATCCGAGAGTACAAAAAAAGCATAGTAGAAATGACATCTTTTGAGAATTACTTTGAGAGCACCTGTGTGTTCATTGCAGCACTCTTTATAATAGCCAGAATCTGGAAACAACCCATGTGCCCGAGAACAGATGACTGGCTAAAAAAGCTTTGGTACCTCTCAAAAAACACAACAAACCCCTACACAACGATGGCACAAAGCCCCAAAACAACAATCTCTCTAAATGTCAATGATCTAAATGCACCAACTAAGAGACACAGAGTGGATTCGGAAACTAAACCCAACATTCTGCTGCCTACAAGAAACACATCTGAACAGTCAGAGCAAACACAGACTCAAAGTAAAAGGATGGATAACAACCCAGCAAGCAAACAACTCCCTCAAAAAAGCCAGGGTGGCCATACATCTGACAACATAGATTTCAGGTTAAAGAAGATTAGAAGGGACAGCGAAGGCCATTTTTAACTAATCAAAGGATATGTTCAGCAGGAAGAAATCACACTCCTTAATGTATATGCACCTAATGAGGGACCAGCTAAATACTTAAAACAACTGCTAACAGATTTTAACAAGGACACTGCTACCAACACAATAGTAGTTGAAGACTTAAACACTGCCCTATCACCTCAAGATAGATCAACAAGGTTAAAACTCAGCAAGAAAACACTGGCTTTGAAACAAGAGATAGAAGAGAGAGGCCTAATAGATCTATACAGGGATTTGCATCCCCAAAGAGAAAGAATACACTTTTTTTCCAGTGCACATGGAACATTTTCCAGAATAGACCATGTGCTGAATCACAAAACATACCTCAATAGAATCAGGAAGATAGAAGCTGTATCAGCTATCTTTTCAGACCACGATGCACTGAAGGTAGAAGTTAATCATGCACAGACATGGAGAACCAAATCAAACACCTGGAAATTAAACAACTCAATGTTGAACAACAAGTGGGTTAGGAAGGAAATCAAAGAAGAAATCAAAAGATACCTGGAAACAAATGAAAATGAAGACATGAGTTACCAGAACCTATGGGACGGTAATGCCGTGTTAAGGGGAAAACTTATAGCTCTGCAAGCATTCCTCAGAAAGGAAGAAAGGGCCTACATAGATAACTTGATTTCACAGTTCAAGACATTAGAAAAGGATCAACAAAAGGAGCTCAAACCAGGCTGAAGTAAAGAAATAACAAACTTAGAGCCGAAATTAACAACATAGAAACCGAGAAGACAATCCAAAAGATTAATAAAAAAGATTAATAAAACCAAGAGCTAGTTCTTTGATAAAATAAGCAAGATTGATAAACGACTAGAAGACTCACAAGGAAAGAGAGAGAGAGAACCCTAATAAACCAAATCAGAAATGAAAAGGGGGACATCACAACAGAAACCAAAGTAATTCAAAACATCATCAGAGACTACTTTGAAAGTCTATGTGCCACAAAACAAGAGAACCTAGAAGAAATGGATAAATTCCTAGATTCCTATAATCTCCCAAGCTGAATCAAGAAGATCTGGAACACCTGAATAGATTCATTAATATCAAGGAAATTGAAACTGTAATCAAAAGTCTTCCCAAAAATAAAAGCCCAGGTCCAGATGGATTCACTAGTGAATTTTTTCAAACATTTAAAGAGAACCTATTGCTAGTTCTTCTCAAGCTTTTCCAGGAAATTGAAGGAAAAGAACCTCTCACAAACAGTTTCTATGAGGCTCATATCTCCCTAATACCAAAAGCAAAAAAAGACCTCACAAAAAAAGAAAACTACAGACCGATATCCCTGATGAACACGGATGCGAAGATTCTCAACAAAATATTAGCAAACAGAATTCGACAACTCATCAAAAAGATCATACACCGTGACCAAGTGGGATTCATCCCAGGGATGCAAGGATGGTTTAACATCTGGAAATCAATCAACATAATCCATCATATCAATAGAAGAAAATATTAAAACCATATAATCATATCAATAGATGCAGAGAAAGCGTTTGACAAGATTCGGCACCCATTTATGATGAAAACTCTCGCCAAAATGGATATTGAAGTAACTTTCCTCAACATAGTCAAAGCCATCTACCACAAACCTATGGCAAGCATCATCCTCAATGGGGAAAAACTAAGAGCCTTCCCTCTAAGAACAGGGACGAGACAAGGATGTCCACTCTCACCACTTCTGTTCAACATAGTACTGGAAAATACTTGCAATAGCGATTGGGCAAGAAAAAAACATTAAGGGCATTCAGGTAGGAAAGGAAGAAATCAAGCTCTCACTATTCGCAGATGATATGATACTATATCTAGAGAACCCTAAAGCCTCTACCAAGAAACTCCTAGAAACAATCGACTTGTATAGCAAAGTTGCAGGCTGTAAAATCAATACCCAAAAGTCCACGGCTTTCCTATACGCAAATAATGAGAGAGAAGAAAGTGACATGAAAAAAGCAATCCCATTCACAATCATGCCTCAAAAAATCAAGTACCTCAGAATCAGCTTAACTAAGGAGTTAAAGGACCTCTACAAAGAAAACTGAAAAATGCTACTTCACGAAATAAAAGAGGACACGAGGCAATGGAAACATATCCCCTGCTCATGGATTGGGAGAATTAACATTGTTAAAACAGCAATACTCCCAAAAGCATTGTACAGATTCAATGTGATCCCTATAAGGATACCCATGGCATTCTTCAAAGAAGTGGACCAAGAACCCCTGAAATTCATATGGAACAACAAACCCCCAAGAATAGCTAAAGCAATTCTGGGAAAAAAAGAAGATGGGAGGCATCACCTTTCCCAACCTCAAACTCTGCTTCAAAGCGGTAATAATTAAAACAGCATGGTACTGGAACAAAGGCAGAGCCGCAGACCAATGGAACAGGGTTGAATATCCTTATAAACACCCTCAAATATATGATCACCTAATCTTTGATAAGGGAGTAAGAAACGTGAAGTAGAGCAAGGAAAGCCTCTTTAACAAATGGTGCTTGCAAAACTGGACAGCTACATGCAAAAACATGGGCTCAGATCTCTACATAACACCAATGTACAAAAGTCAGGTCAAAATGGATTAAAGACCTCAACATCAGACAAGAATCCATAAAATACATTGAAGACAAGGTTTAGCTCCATGACACTGAAGCTAAAGGTATCTTCAAAGATGATATGCCACTGGCCAAGGAAGTGGAAACAGATTAACAAATGGACTATCTTAAACTAAGAAGCTTCTACACATCAAAGGAAACAGTGACCAAAATACAAAGACAATCTACAAAATGGGAAAGGATATTCATGCAATACCCATCAGATAAGGTGTCGATATCAAGGATATACAAGTCACTAGTTGAACTCTACAAAAAGAAGACTTCCAACCCCATCAGAAGATAGGGCAATGAAATAAACAGAAACTTTCTCAAAGAAGATATATGAATGGGCAAAAGGCACATGAAAAAATACTCTTCATCACTAATCATTAGGGAGATGCAGATCAAAACAACAATGATATATCATCTTACACCACAAAGACTGGCCCACATCCAAAAGAACATAAGCGACCGGTGTTAGCATGGATGTGGGGAGAAAGGGACTCTCCTTCACTGCTGGTAGGAATGCTGACTGGTTCAGCCCTTTTGGAAAACAGTATGGACGCTTCTCAAAAAATTAGAAATTGAGCTTCCATTTGACCCAGCTATACCACTTTTGGAAATATATCCTGGAGAGCCAAAAGAGTATAGTCGAAATGACATCTGCACTTGTATGTTCATTGCTGCACTTTTTACAATAGCCAAAATCTGGAAAAAAACCCAAGTGCCCAAGAACATATGACTGGTTAAAGAAACTTTGGTACATGTACACAATGGAATAATATGCAGCTGTTAGAAAAGATGAAGTCATGAAATTTGCATATAAATAGATCAACATGGAAAGTATGTTAAGTGAAATGAATCAGAAAGAGAGGGAGAGGGGCCGGAGCGATAGCACAGCGGGTAGGGCGTTTGCCTTGCACGCGGCCGACCCGGGTTCGATCCCCGGCATCCCATATGGTCCCCCAAGCACTGCCAGGAGTAATTCCTGAGTGCAAAACCAGGAGTAACCCCTGAGCATCTCTGGGTGTGACCCAAAAAGCAAAAAAAAAAAAAGAAAGAGAGGGAGAGACATAGAAAGATTGCTCTCATCTGTGGAATATAAAGTAGCAGAATAGGAGACTCACACCAGTAGAATAGTAGAGATAAGGACCAGGAGGTTTACTTCATAGCTTGGAAGCCAGCCTCAAATGCTGGGAGGAAAGGCAGCTGAGATAGAGAAGGGAACACCAAGTAAAAGGTGTTTGGAGGACCAGACATCAGTTCGGATTCGGTTGGGAGATGCGAACCAAATGTAGACTATAGACTGAACACAATGGCCATTCAATGCTTCTAGTGCAAAGTACAACACCAAAAGGAAAGAGAGAACAAAAGGAAATGCCCTGCCACAGAAGCAGAGTGAGGTGGGAAGGAGGGGGTGCAGTTGCTGGAAGGGATACTGGGATCATTGGTGGTGGAGAATGGGCACTGGTGGAGGGATGGGTACTCGATCATAGTATGACCGAAACACAAGCACGAAAGTCTGTAAATCTGTAACTGTACCTCATGGTGATTCACTAATAAAAATTATTTTTTAAAAAAACTTTGGTACCGATGGGGCCGGAGCGATAGCACAGCGGGTAGGGCGTTCGCCTTGCATGCGGCCGACCCGGGTTCGATCCCCGGCATCCCGTATGGTCCCCCAAGCACCGCCAGGAGTAATTCCTGAGTGCAGAGCCAGGAGTAACCCCTGAGCATCGCTGGGTGTGACCCAAAAAGAAAAAAAAAAAGGAAAAAAAAACTTTGGTACCGAGTCTCGGGCCAGGGCCGGTGCCGGCTCGACCTCCGCCGAGATTCGACCCGAGTGGCCATGCCTTTGCACAGCCGCTTGGCTGCTGAATGAGCAGGATCCAGAGCTAGCTATATGACTTGGGGTTCCAGCGAGTGCTTGCAGCCATGTCTCCAGACTGTGAACTAAGCTTTTACCCCACGCCGGCTAACGGAGGAAATATCCTTTTTCCTTGGTTTCTCTTCCCTCTGGGAGGAAGAGGTGTGGTGTCCTCCATTTTATGGGACTTTTAAGCAGGTATGAACTTGGTGGCGCAGGAAAAAAATAAAAAATTTTAAAAATGTGCTTTGAGCTTGAAACAGCGGGACGCCTGGGCAGTCTCGGGCCGGGGCCGGTGCCGGCTCGAGCTCTGCCAAGATTCGACCCGGGTGGCCATGTCTTTGCACAGCCACTTTGCTCCTGAACGAACAGGATCCAGAGCCAGCTATATGACTTGGGGTTCCAGCGAGTGCTTGCAGCCATGTCTCCAGACTGTGAACTAAGTTTTTGCTCCATGCTGCCCCAGGAAGGGAAATGATTCAATTTCCAACTTAAATCTCCCTGGACTTAATTACTAAAATATAGAAATCCTAAAACTGGGTGGCCCCTACTGCGGCCGCGCAACTTTATATCTCTTCATTCTCATCAGTGGAAAACTAATTATCAAATATTTCCTTGTCAATAGGGCCGTATTCTTGGGGATAAATTCCAACAAGAATAGTGACTTCTGTGTTGAAACTCCAACAACAATAGTGAGTTTTGTGTTGAAATATGGAATGTAATCAAGGTAAAGAGAAAAGTAAGTGAAAATTATCAGTTATGCAGGGGGGTGTTTGGGGGGTGGGGGGTGGGATGTATACTGGGTTTTTTTTTTGGTGGTGGAATATGGGCACTGGTGAAAGGATGGGTGTTTGAGCATTGTATAACTGAGACATAAGCCTGAGAACTTTGTAACTTTCCACATCGTGATTCAATAAAATAAATTTAAAAACACACACACACACACACACACAAAACTTTGGTACCTCTACACAATGGAATACTATACAGCACTTAGGAAAGATGAAGTAATGAAATTTGCTTGTAAGTGGATGGACATGGAGGGCATCATGCTAAGTGAAATGATTCAGAAAGAGAGGAACAGTCATAGAATGACTGTACTCATTTGTGGAACATAAAATAACATAATATGAGACTGACACCCAAAGACAGTAGAGATAAGGTCCAGGAATATTGCTCCACAGATAGAAGGCTGCCTCACAAGTTGGGGGAGTGTGAAGGACTGGCCCAGGATAGACCACGGGAATCAATTTAGCTTTCTCAAGACTCTTTTTACAGGAACCCGCATTGCAGAATAACTTGTCTTTCTGTCCCTGAGCAAGGAATTCGTATACAGGCGCCCTGGGTCGCAAGAAGGGTGGTGGTCAGACCAGATAACCAGATGCTTCTCACAAGACCCATATCACAAGACCCAGGACTGCCCCTAGAACCGGGACATTCCTGAATATTGGAGCGAATACTGATCTCTAAAACCATAGGCTAAGGAGTGATGTCCTTTTAAATGGATTGGTTAAGAAAGTTTGTAATATTACAAATCTATTGGCTATGAAATGTGCAGGCTCTGAGATACTGGGGATATTGGTGCTGCTAAATGTGCACTGGTGGAGGGATGGGATTTCAGTCATTGTATGACTGAAACTGAATCATTAAAGCTTTGTAACTGTATCTCACGGTGATTCATTAAATGGTTTTAATTTTAAAAAAGTAAACACGGAGCTGGAGTGATAGCACAGCGGGTAGGGCGTTTGCCTTGCATGCTGCCGACCCAGGTTCAATTCCCAGCATCCCATATGGTCCCCCAGCACCGCCAGGAATAATTCCTGAGTGAAGAGCCAGGAGTAACCCCTGTGCATTGCCGGGTGTGACCCAAAAAGCAAAAAAAAAAGGTAAACACTATACAAAACAATAAGGGTATCTAGTTGAAGAGAGATTAAAAAGTGAAAAATTACTTAGAAAAGACTAATTCAAACATTCATTGCCTTATAAATAAGTGAAACATAATTCTCTTCTGATAACACCAAATCACCCTTCCTTGTGGGGGCAGGAGGGAGGGGTTTCCTGGGGGTCCAATCCAGTAGTACTCATGGTTGTGCAATCAGGAATCACTCCTGCTGGTGTTCAGTGGACCATATACAATGCTGGGGGTTGCAGCTGGCTACATAGCAAGTGGCATATCTGCTGTACAACCTCTCCAGGCCTTCAACTTCAGTTGTAAGGCAAACGTGTTGCGTGAATATTCGTGTGGTCAGAGGTGCTGAGACAAGGAACGTGGAAGAAATGTATTTCATGGAGGGCCTAGGTTCTCTCTGACTCTTAGACCAAGGTAGAGAGCCCTGTAGTCTCCTTTTATTGATCATGGTACCTCTAAAGGGCGTGATACAGTGACATCATCAAAGGCATCAAAAGAAGTTACAGGAAGAACATTGAGGCAGTAGAATATGCATTATTTCCTTGCATCTGCAGGCCAGTAATCTTGGCCTCCGAAAGAAGATAGAAAACCAAAAACTGAAACCTTTCTTGGACTAAAAGCACTTGGATTTACATCCCAAAGACAAGGCTGGGCTGCAGCATGAAATCTACATGTCAATTACAAACTAGGCAGCACCTGAAATCTATATCCCAAAAACTAGGCTGGGCCAGAGCCTACAATTTACAATATCAAAGGTCAGGCCTGGCTAACACCTGAGACCTACATGTCAAAGACCAGCCAGGCTTCTGTAAGAGAAGGAAAACTGCTCTTTTCAATATACTGAAATTATTTTCTGAAGGCAGCTTGAAGGGGAAAATGTTCCTGTCTGTAGAGTAGTCTATGTGGGCTCGCCCTGAGAGCTCAGTCCATCCCCAACACAGACGTATGTGAAATCTACCCCAAATATATACGATCCGTGGATATTCACAATACCTTCTGGACTGTTTTTCTTCCCTTCCTGCTTTATTTCCTTCGCCCTTCTTTCTTTCCTTTTCTTCCTTTTTTCTTCTATCTCTCCCTTCATGTCGCCTCCCTTCCTCCCTCCATTCTTCCCTCCCTCTCACCCTCTCACCCTCCCTCTCTTCCTCTCTCCCTCCCTCCCTCCCTCCCTCCCTCCCTCCCTCCCTCCCTTCCTTCCTTCCTTCCTTCCTTCCTTCCTTCCTTCCTTCCACAAAGACTCAAATAAGTTTTGTGCAAAGCACTATCCTTGGCCCAGGATTCTATAAGAAATGATAGCAAAGATTATGAAAATGGCTCCTGTTCTCCAGATTTAAAAATTAAGAAAAGAGGGGCTGGAGTGATAGCACAGCAGGTAGGGCGTTTGCACATGGCCAAACCGGGTTCGATTCCCAGCATCCCATATGGTCCCCCAGAACCGCCAGGAATAATTCCTGAGTGCAGAGCCAGGAGTAACCCCTGTGCATCGCCAGGTGTGACCCAAAAAGAAAAAAAAATAAGAAAAGAAATATTTGGGTTGGAGCTAGTACAGCAGGTAGGGCACTTTCCTTGCACTCAGTCCACCTGGCTTCATTCCCTGGCACTACATATGGTCTCCAGAGCCCCCTCCGGAGTTAACCCTGAGCTAAGAGGCAGGAGTAATCCCTGAGCACTGCTGGATGTGGCAAAAAAATAAAACAAAGAAAAAATAGAGAGATATTAATCAAAGTATACAATATATTGAGACTGATAAAAATGTTATGTATTAGTAGAATTTAATTCAGTGAATATGTGCATGTGTGTGAGAGAGAGAAAGAGAGGGAGATGGTTATGATATTTTTAAAAACAATGGTATAGGGATTTCATTGGAAATAACACTTGAGATGAGATCTAAGTCTTGATGAACTGATGGTTTGTGTTTGGGTTAAAAGAACTCCTGAAAGAAGGAATATGTTAAAGCCCTAAAGCCAAAAATTATACAATATGAAAACAAACTGTAAGGAGACTTTCGGTGGCTAGAACTCAGAAAGAGAACTGGTATAGATTAGAGAAGTTGAGCAATGTAAAGAAAAATCAGATTATTTGGGAATCTATAGACCAAGTCAAAAACTTGAAGCTTTACTCTGTGATTCACTGTATCACTATGTCACTGTCATTAATCACTCTGTGATTAATAGGTGACAAACACGTTTATGTTTTAAAAATCTATCTCTAATGATAAAATAGAGATTGAGTTTCATGGCCTAAGAGTGTAAGTGTAGGTACCAGGTGTGGTTCCAGGAAAAAAAGACTATTTGGTGGATTTATATGTGACAGTTGAGGGAAAAGGCAGTAATGTGGATCATATAAAATTTCTACATGGTTCAAGGGCATAGATTGACTTATTCATCAAGACTGGGACTGCAGAGAAAATCAGAATTGAGATGGTGATGTGTTTTTGAACATATTAAATTTGAGCTTTTGAAATATCTAAATAGTAATTTCAATTAGGCTATTCATAAGTCAAGTCTAAAGCTCAGAATGTAGTGTAGGATGGGAAATAAAGTTTAAAGAATCTTCAACCTGTAAATAGTATTTAAAGGCATGGGAATGGATGAGTTTACTTAGAGAGAGCTTAAAGACTGAGAGGAAAGAAAAGAAAGTCTCACCTTGATCTTGACGAACCCCCACATTTATTGCTGAGGTGGAGGAGGATGAAGTGGCAAATGAGACAGAGATGGCGAGACAGATAAGTAAGGGGAAGAGTAGGAGAGGCTGAGAAGGTAAACAATGATTCACAAAGGAGGAAATGGTCAAATGCCAAATACTAAAAGAAGCCATGTTCAGTGAAGCCAAAATATGACCCATTGGACCTGGTGATGGTAGTCAGAGGTGATATGAGTGAGTTCTGTTTGGGGGAGTTTGGGTAGTGGCATGGGGAGTCAGATGTAAATGAGTTGTACAACTACTGACTTTTGATTCTGTCCTATTGCAATTCCATGTCTGTCATTTGAACCTGGTTTCTTCATCTGGACTCTCACTCTTGACTCAAGCCCAATCTACAAGACCATCCTTCCTTTTCTAATTAATCTCTTTGAAATTCAGTTTTTGGTTCTAGACCATGTAGCATCCCAAGGACACATGAGCTATTCCTTAAATGAAAATAATTGAAGCCCTACCCATCTAAGTAATGAGATGTGACCTTAAGCTTCAATCCAGACTTTATCTAATTGCAGAAAATTCGAAAGTTGCTTAAATTTACTTTCCTCATTAGTGAAATGAGGACAAATCAATTATATCTATTTGTCTGTCACAGTGGAGTTTACCACTACTATCCATGATGTTATTCAATATATGGTGGTCACTTTCCCCCACCTTTCCTGCCCTCTAAGGAAATAACATCCCTTTAACTACCTTTCATAATAACTTCTCTAAATGGGAAAATATGTTTCTTAAGTAAACTATTGTAATCAAGAAATGTTGATACTGGTGACATTTTTTCATTCAGCATTTATTTATTCAACTCTTATGTGATAGCACTGTGATTAGGCAGAAAAATACAAAACATAATCTAGTCATGAATAGAATGATTATAAATTGTGACATATTTGGGGAAGAAAAGGTAAAAGATGATGACAAACAAAATGATGGGTTGGGGCAGCTCCAAGGAAAGTCCTTGAAGGAAACTTTCTGATAATCTTACAAGTGAACTGCCCTGTGAAGGACATGGAGGAACTAAGGCAACCTATCTCTGTTGGTCTTTATAGACTGGGCTGACCCCAAGTCGTTGATGCCAGATGATTGTTGAGATAGTTGGTGGATTAACTTCTGTAAGGAACCCATATCTATATGACTGTGTATTTATTAGCTTTCAGTGCTTTTCTTTCTTCCTCATCATTTGTCAGGTGGTTGAGTCAATCACCTTTTACATACTTGTTATTCTAATGCTTTTGTTGACTGAGATGGCTTAAAATCATATTGGTTAGAAACATATAAAGATGAAACTGAAATTGGCTTTGGTTCCTAAACCTTTGGGTACAGAGCTCAAACTCTGTACTAGCTCATCAAATTTCTGAGGGACCAATTCTATTTCTTGGCTAAGCTTTGACAAGCTGGTGTCAGGGCAAGTTACCCCTGGACAAATGAGATGATGCCCCCATGCACTCCAAAGTGATTGCAGCACGTTATTTCTGCAAATGGGGTGGCAAACAATGTACTGTGCCTGGGAGGGTTGTGACAAAGTGAGTAATTTTCTCACTGAATTTGTAGTTTTTTTTCTCTACTGGGCTCTCACTTCCTCTACGTCTAAGATGTCCTTTTGCTGGGATCTTGGTCTTTCAATTCCTCTGAGACAAAGCTCAGGTAGAGGAATGTGTTTGGAAGTAGGATGAGAGAATGCGTAAGCATTTCACCTCTTGAGTCAAGTTTATGCTTCTCACTAAAAATTATTTCAGATGATCAGAGATACCTTCTGTATATTTTAACTTTAGTTTCAACTAGGAATAATAAAGAGACAATAGAAAAAGATTCTTCTTTCATCAAAATTTTCCTCAGGCTCCAAACTGTTTGATCTGAGTTTTCTCCTGCTCTAAGAAAGAATAAAAATGAGGAGGTAAATTAAAAAGATGGAAAAACTCCTAAAATTCTTTTACATTCTTAAAGGGAAATTAAAAATAATATTTTTTGACCCTCTGCGCCTATAGACTTTGATTCCAGAAACTAACACATTTGGGCATCCAGCGCAGCTTCTAATAGCAATGCACTGGGACTGCGAACTGGGCTGCAACTCTGTGCTGCCCAGGGGTGGATCTTTCCTCCCCACCTTGTCTTCCTGCACGGAAAACGGCAGCGGCGGCGGCACCCACATGGCAGGTGCCATCTTCTAAGAGTCCTAACCCAGAGGTATTCAATTTTTACACTTGGGGCTCCTAGGGACTCATGGGAAGAGGGTGTAACCGGCACGCCCTCGGCCCAGATAAATTTGGAGCTGCTGAGAGTGAAGCGGACCCTCTGTGCCTAAAGACTTTGATTCCAGAGACTTCTTACAGCAATGCACTGGGACTGTGAGCTGGGCTATGCAATTTCTGGCAGAATTTTCCCTGGACTTTATATAGAAATCCAAAACCGCCCGGACGCTGCTGCGTCCGCGCAACTTAACATCTATAATTGTCAGCAATGTGAAACAATTCTTTTTGAACAAGTCTGACTTGGGGGGGACTCCAAATAATAACAGTAAGTTTTTGTTGAAATATTGAAAGTTATTAATGTAGCAGACACCTCTCTGGACTGTGAACTAAGTAAAAGCCCCACGCTGGTCGAGAAGAGGAAATATCCCTCTTTCCAGGTTGTTTCCCATTTTGGGGGAGAAACGCGGCGTGGTGTACACCATACTATGAGGCGCGGGAAGGGAGATGAGGGGGAAAAAAAAAGGAAAAGGAAAAAGGAAAAAAAAGAGTTATGTTCTTGGCGCAGTGGGGCTACATATCTCTTTATTCCCAGCAATGGAAAACTAATTACCAAATGCTTCCTTGGTAGTAGGGCTGTCTTTCTTGGGGGGAAACTCCAACAACAATAGTGAGTTTTGTGTTGAAATATGGAATGTAATCAAGGTAAAGAGAAAATGAAGTGAAATTCATTAGTTATACAGTAGGGGGTGGGGGTGGGGGCGGGGGGTATACTGGGGTTTTTGGTGGTGGAATATGGGCACTGGTGAAGGAATGGGTGTTTGAATATTGTATAACTGAGACATAAACCTGAGAACTTTGTAACTTTCCACATGGTGATTTAATAAAAAGTTAAAAAAATAAAAATAAAATAAAATTAATATTTTTTCTGACACAACCTCATTAAAATATCTTTCAAGCAGAGTATTTCTTGTATTTTAGATAATCTCAGTTGCTCCTCAAATACCATCCCTGTTATGGATAACTCCAAGTCAGGATCAATGATAGAGAAAGGGTAACAAAGGACAGATGCCATTTTGAGATTCTATTCTCTAATTAAACTATTTTATCAGTCATATGGTCAAACTATAAAATATGTGTTTTTCCTCAGAAATCAAAGAGTTCAGTCCTAGAGAGCGGTCAAGCATCACAGGATAAATTTACAGAAATTATGTGTGAATTTAAGACATTCATCATTTTTCAGAGAATATGTACATTCTCTTTCTGTTAAGAAATTTGGTAATGCTTACCTAGTCCAAGAACTACAAGAGAAGTGAGGGTTCGAAGAGCTTTCCCACTAGATAGCAATTTGAGTACAACTGATAAACACAGTGAAAGAAATTGACTCTGAGACTAACTTGTATAGCTTTGAGAAAATTACATGGTTCATATTGGTTCAAATTTCCTCGTGTTCTTTTAAAATTGAAGTATCATTGCATTATAACATTATATTCTTTAGGAGTACATATGTTAAAGTCAATGTGGCTATATACTAGCTCACCATTGAAAGTTCAAATCTATCTTTCAATATACATTTGTCTCTCTCTCCTGATTTATCCATCTCTGCTTCCCTTCTAATTTCTCTTCATTTTGAAAATGAGATTTCACTGTGAAGAATGTTATGAGACTTTCATTCTGCTTTGTAAATAAATAAGATATCCAAATCTACAGTTAATCTATGGAAGTCCTAGCAACCTCTTTAGATGTTTAATACAAAATTACTGTAGTCACTACAGCACTGAATAGAACAGAGAAGTGTTTATCAACATTTTCCTGTGTCCCAATCCAGTCCTTGTTTTCTTGTTATGTTCCCCCTGTCCCACAAGTTGCCCCCCTTGGGCCTGTTGGTGCCTATCCTCCCAATATATGCAATTTTCACCTGTAGCCATGCTACTCCTGGCTGAGAAATGCTGCATTGCAGGATTTGGTGGATTAAAGCTAGTATCTGCAAAGTGACTCCTACTATGACATGTTTCCTAACTGTTAGTCCCTGTCAGTGTTCGCATTATGTTTGCAATTAAAATACAGCATTTCTTTAAAGCCACTCCCTAAATGATACAGTCAGTTCAAAATCACGATCACAAAATCCCGTTAATCATCGATTTCTCAAGCAGGCTCAGTAACTTCTCATTTCATCCTTTCCCTGAGATCTTAGAAGTCTATCTCGAATATGTCACACTGGGGGCTCTTTCAGGGTCAAGGGAATGAAATCCAGCTTGTTACTGGATTAAGCATATGAATACACCATGGCAAGCTTGCAAGGCTGTCCCATGTGGGTAGGAAACTCTCAGAAGATTGCCAGTTTCTCCCAGAGGGAGAAGTAGGCTACAAGATATCGCTCTGGGAGATTGCTTTTAAGTCTCTCTCTGGATGTTGGCCCTTGATGGGATTACACACACCTGGGTTCCTCTGCCGGTACCTTCATGCATGAGGCCTGTCCGAATGTGTGGAGTGGGGCCTCGAGATGGCTATAGCTAGGTTCCAGTGGTCTTCAGCTGCCAGGAGCTCTGCTCGGGGTGGGGAGGGAAGCTGGAGACCATCCCCTCTGAGGGACCCTGGGGAAGACAGCCAGGCGTGTGGGCAAGAGACTCTCTGGCAGTCGGTGACGCGTGAGAGGGGGACAGTTCAAAATAGATATGAAAATAATACAATTTATACCTACAGGCAAGGACAGGAAAGAAATAAAAGCACTCTTTTGAAAACCACCATTTTCGGATTATTATATCAAGTATTTTCCTCTATTTTCCTGCAATTATTTGCAGTTTTTGTTTTTCTTTGAATACCTAACATTCTAGGATCTAGAAACACTTTTATTCTGAAATGTTTTGTACAATAGAAGGTGAATTACTCTTATCCCAACAACAATACAAACAAAATTGCTATAGCACCTGCAAATTGATCTCTCTCATATGCAAGACTTAAAGATACAAAGAGAGGTTGGAAGAAAGGTCTGAAGGCTACCTAAGAAGAGACCTGATCCACACAGCTGGATAGTGCATGAAGGGAAAGGGCACTATTGAGGGAGAGAGGGGAGCACGTTAGGAATGAGTATGCTATTGGAATATGTTGGAATATGTGCAAGAGAAACCATTATTAACAGTATTGTAAGACACAGAACCTCAATAAAAAAAATTTAAGTTTTAAAAGGAATCTTGAGAAATGCTTCACAATTATCCCTAAAACTTTGCATTAGTATTTAATTTATGTGTAAAAAATTACTTTTTGTAGAAAAAAATTGAGGCAAAGGTAGCATCTATTTTTCAGTTTTCTGATAAGCATTTTAATAAAAATGACTTGATTGAATTTAATAAACCAAGCAGTAATAGACAGAAAAAGTGAAAAAATAACTTTTAAAGAAATTTTTCTATAATGGAATTGGGGAAATAACAGCCTTTTGGAAAAGAAATTTTCATTTTTTTAGTTTATTTATTTTTAAATTATTATTATTATTTAATGAATCACCGTGGGGGTACAGATACAGGTTTACATATTCTTGTGCTTGTGTTTCAGTCATATACAGCTTGAGTATCTATCCCTCCACCAGTGCCCGTCCTCCGCTGATGACCCCATCATCCCTCCTACCCCCTCCCACCTTATCCCCCTCCCCACCCCGCCTCTTTGGCAGAGCATTCCCCTCTGTTCCCTCTCTCCCTTTGGGCGTTGTGGTTAGTAATAGAGGTCTTGAGTGGCCAATGTGTTCAGTCTATAGTCTGCCTCTCCCATCCAGAACAGGTCCTCCCCCCACATTTTTGCTTGGTATTCCCTTCTCTATCTGAGCTGCCCTTTCCCCCAGCATGTGAGGCTGGTCTCCAAGCCATGGAGCAAATCTAGTACTTATTTCTGTTATTCTTGGGTGTTAGGCCTCTATTCTGTTGTTTTATATTCCGCAGATGAGTGCAATTCTTCTATGTCTGTCTCTCTCTTTCTGACTCATTTCACTTAGCATGATACTTTCCATGTTGATCCACTTGTATGCAAAGTTCATGACTTCATCTTTTCTGACAGCTACATAGTATTCCATTATGTACATGTACCAAAGTTTCTTTAGCCAGTCATCTGTCTTGGGCATTCAGGCTTTTTCCAGATTATGGCTAACGTAAACAGTGCAGCGATGAACATACATGTGCAGATGTCATTTCGACTATATCTTTTTGCCTCTCCGGGGTATATTCCCAGAAGTGGTATTGCTGGGTCAAATGGGAGCTCAATTTCTAGTTTTTTGAGGAGCGACCATATTGTTTTCCAGAAGGGTTGAACCAGTCGGCATTCCCACCAGCAGTGTAGGAGGGTCCCTTTCTCCCCACATCCGCGCCAACAGCGGTTGCTTCTGTTCTTTTGGATGTGTGCCAGTCTCTGTGGTGTTTGGTGGTATCTTATTGTTGTTTTGATCTGCATCTCCCTGATGATTAGTGATGAAGAGCATTTTTTCATGTGCCTTTTGGCCATTTGTATTTCTTCCTTGAGGAAGTTTCTGTTCATTTATTCGCCCCATTTTCTGATGGGGCTCGATGTTTTCTTCTTGTAGAGTTCAACCAGTGCCTTATATACCCTTGATATCAACCCTTTATCAGATAGGTATTGGGTTAATATCCTATCCCATCCTGTAGATTGCCTTTGTATTCAGGTCACTGTGTCTTTTGCGGTGCAGAAACTTCTTAGTCCCATTTGTTTATTTGTTTCTACTTGATTGCTTAGTTACGGATCTTTGAAGATACCATTGGCTTCAATGTCGTGGAGGATTTTGCCGACCTTGTCTTCAATGTACCTTAGGGATTCTGGTCTGATGTTGAGGTCTTTAATTCATTTTGATCTGACTTTTGTGCATGGTGTCAGGTCGAGGTCTAAGCTCATTCTTTTGCATGTGGTTGACCAGTTATGCCAGCACCATTTGTTAAAGAGGCTTTCCTTGCTCCACTTCACATTTCTTGCTACCTTATCAAAGATTAGGTATTCATACAATTGGGGTGGTGTGTAGGGATATTCCACCCTGTTCCATTGGTCTGTGGCTCTGCTTTTGTTCCAATATCATGCTGTTTTAATTGTTACCACTTTGTAGTAGAGTTTAAGCTTGGGGAGGGTGATACCTCCCATCATCTTTTTCCCAAGAATTGCTTTAGCTATTCATGGGTGTTTGTTGTTCGATATGAATTTCAGTATTGCTTGGTCTATTTCTTTTGAGAATTTCATGGGTATCCTTATGGGGATGGCATTGAATCTGTATAGTGCTTTAGGGAGTATTGCCATTTTGACAATGTTAAGTCTTTCTATCCATGAGCAGGTAATATTTTTCCATTTCCTCATGTCTTCTTTTACTTAATGGAGTAGGATTTTGTAGTTTTCTTTGTAGAGATCCTTAACCTCTTTAGTTAGGCTGATTCCGAGGTACTTGATTTTCTGGGGCACAATTGTGAATGGCATTGTTTTTTTTATGTCATTTTCCTCTATCTCACTGTTTGCATATAGGAAGACCATGGATTTTGGGATATTGATTTTATAGCCTGCAACTTTACTGTACAAGTCTATTGTTTCTAGGAGTTTCTTAATGGAGGTTTTAGGATTCTCTAGGTATAGAATCATGTCATCTGTGAATAGTGAGAGCTTGATTTCTTCCTTTCCCATCTTGATGCCCTTAATGTCTTTTTCCTGCCTAATTGCTATCACAAGTACTTACAGTACCATGTTGAACAGAAGTGGTGAGGGTGGACATCCTTGTCTTGTCCCTGATCTTAGAGGAAAGGCCCTTAGTTTTTCTCCATTGAGGATAATGCTTGCCATGGGTTTGTGATAGATGGCTTAGACTATCTTGAGGAAAGTTCCTCCAAATCCCATTTTGGTGAGAGTTTTCATCATAAATGGATATTGGATCTTGCCAAATGCTTTCTCTGCATCTATTAAAATGATCATATGGCTTTTATTTTTACTTTTGTTGATGTGATGGATTTTGTTGATTGATTTGCATATGTTAAACCACCCTTGCTTCCCAGGGATGAATCCAACTTGGTCATGATGTATAATCTTTTTGATGAGTTGTTGGATTCTATTTGCTAGTATTTTGTTGAGGATCTTTGCATCCGTGTTCATCAGGGATATTGGCCTGAAGTTTTCCTTGTTAGCAGTGTTTTTATTTGCTTTGGGTACTAGGGAGATATGTGCTTCATAGAAACTGTTTGGGAGAGTTCCTGTTTTTTCAATTTCCTGGAAAAGCTTGAGGAGAACTGGCAACAGGTCTTCTTTAAATGTTTGGAAGAATTCGCTGGTGAAGCCATCTGGGCCTGGGCTTTTGTTTTGGGGAAAACTTTTGATTACAGTTTCAATTTCCTTGATATTAATGGGTCTGTTCAGGTATTCCAAGTCTTCTTGGTTCAGTCTTGGGAGATTGTAGGAATCCAGGAATTTATCCATTTCTTCTAGGTTCTCTTGTTGTTTTGGCATACAGACTTTCAAAGTAGTCTCTGATGATCTTTTGAATTTCATTAGTTTCTGTTGTGATGTCCCCCTTTTCATCTCTGATTCAGTTTATTAGATTTCTCTCTCTTTCTTGTGAGTCTTGCTAGTGGTTTATCCATCTTATTTATTTTCTTGAAGAACCAGCTCTTTGTTTCATTGATCTTTCGGATTGATTTTTGGGTTTCCATATCGTTTTTGTTAAATTTTTTCTTTCCTTCGCTCCGGTTTGGGTTCCTTCTGTTGATCCTTTTCTAAGTTCTTGAGCTGCGAAGTCAAGCCATCTATGTAGGCCCTTTCTTCCCTCCTGAGAAATGCTTGTAGGGCTACAAATTTTCCCCTTAACACAGCTTTAGCTGTGTCCCATAGGTTCTGGTAGCTTGTGTCTTCATTCTCATTTATTTCGAGGTATCTTTTGATTTCTTCCTTGATTTCTTTCATGACCCACTCATTTTCAACAATGAGTTGCTTAACTTCCAGGTGTTTGATTTGGTTCTCCACGTCTGTGTGTGATTAACTTCTATCTTCAGTGCATCATGGTCTGAAAAGATAGTTGACACAATTTCTGTCTTCCCGATTCTATTGAGGTATGATTTGTGACCCAGAGCATGGTCTATTTTGGAGAACGTTCCGTGTGCACTGGGAAAAAAAGTGTATTCTTTCTTTCTGGGGTGTAAAGCCTTGTATAGGTCTATTAGCCCTCTCTCCTCCATTTCTTCCTTCAGAGCCTTTGGTTCCTGCTGAGTTTTGTTCTTGTTGATCTATCCAGAGGTGATAAGGTAGTGTTGAAGTCTCCAACTACTCTCATGGTTCTAGTGATGTTCCCATTAAATTCTGCTAGGAGTTGTTTTAAGTATTTAGCTGGTCACTCATTAGGTGCATATACGTTTAGCAGTGTGATTTCTTCCTTTTGTACATATCCCTTGATGAGTAGAAAATGACCTTCGCTGTCCCCTCTAACCTTTTTCAGTCTAAAATCTATGTTGTTGGATACTAGTATGGCCACCCCAGCTTTTTTGAGGGAGTTGTTTGCTTGCAGGATTGTTTTCCATCCTTTGACTTTGAGTCTGTGTTTGCTCTGACTATTCAGGTGTGTTTCTTATAGGCAGCAGAATGTTGGGTTTAGTTTCCAAATCCATTTTGCCACTCTATGTCTTTTAATTGGTGCGTTTAGGCCATTGACAGTGAGAGAGATTATTGTCATGGGATTTTGTGTCATTTTTCTGTAGGGTTTGCTGTTCTTGTAGGGTCTTTCCTTGTCTTACAGTAGCCCTTTTAGTCCTTCTTTTAAGTTTGATTTTGAGTCTATGAAATTCCTGAGCTGTTGTTTATCTATGAAGTAATGTATCCTTGAAGTAAAGTAATTCAAGTTTAAGTGAGAGCTTAGCCGGATAAAGTATTTTTGGTGAGGCATTCATTTCATTGAGTTTTTCCACTATATCCCACCATTGTCTTTGGGCTTGGAGGGTTTCTTTTGATAGATCTGCTGTAAATCTAAGGGGAGCTCTTCTGTATGTGATTTCCTTCTTTGACGTTGCTGCTTGCAATATTGTGTCTCTATCTATGGCATCCATCATTGTGACTATGATATGCTTTGGAGATTTTTTATTGGGGTCTCTTTTTGCTGGCACCCTTCGGGCTCCTTGGATCTGAATGCCTGCGTTCTCTAGCTCTGGGAATTTCTTAGAAATGATGTCTTTGACTGTGGTTTTTTCATTGGGATTAGTTTCCTGTGCTTCTGGTACTCCAATGATTCTTATGTTGTTCTCTTGAGGTCTTCCTCTAGGACTCTGATTCACCCTAGAGCCATTTTGAGGTCTTTTGCCATTATTTGTTGTTGCCTACATGCTTTCTGTAGCTTATCCTCAAGCTCACTGATTCTGTCTTCCGCTGAGATCATTCTACTGTTGAGGGCTTCTACTGAGTTTTTTTATTTCATCTACCAATTCCTTTAATTGAGTCACTTCTGCTCGTAGCTTTGAGATTTCTGCTCTCATTTCCTCCTGTATTATCTTGGTGGTTTGTTCCAATGCTGCATTCATATCCCCCTGAATTTATTGGATGTCTGTTCCATTGTTGCTTTGATATCGTCAATCATCTTCATGATTTCCTCACTGAATTCTCTATCTGAGAGGAGGCTGTATTTGTGGGTAGTCCCTGTTGAGGCTTCTGTGAGTTTTTCTTCATTCTCTCTTGGTGGTGGGAATTTTCGCTGTTTCTTCATGTTGTTATAGGCCTTACCCTCAGGAGCTCCTCCTGGCTTATGTAGGGCCTCTATTGAAGACTTGAGGCTGTAATCTTTTTATAAAGGTTTTTTGTGCAACTTCTTGTGTTCACTGACAGTTTTTATGAAGTTAGGGTGGGATACGGTAGTTGACAATTGACATAAAGTGATAAGAGAGCCAAGGTGTTCTTCAAAGGAGTAGGTTACACAGATTGTGACATAAGTGAGCAATGCAGTGAGAGGGGAGAAACAACTGATTCGAAGGGGACCACGCCCCTTTTGAGGCCACGCCTCCTGATGTAAGGACACGCCCCCACAATCTGGCCAGAACGTGTGAACTAGGGCGGCACTGAAGAAGACTGACAGCGGAGGCAAGGTGGGGGTAGGGGTCTTGAAGAGCCCGAGCCGGCAGGGAGCCGACTTGGGGGTTGTTGCTCCCAGGGCCGCAAGTGGAAAAGAAATTTTCTGTACTTAGAAAAGTTAGCAGTTAAAATGATTTGCTGGAATTTTGGCATCAGGCATTCCATATATTAGTTTCTTTTGTAGGATAAGAAATTGTAAAAAAGACTTTTTTCTAGCAATAAAATCCTGGTCTTGGTTTGAAAATCCTCACTTTTTTTTTTTTTTGGTTATTTGCACTGGCTGTTAGCCAACTTCTCTCACTTTAAATTTCAAATAAAGTCAGTACGTGCTGTACTATTTTTAACTCTACCCTCTTTCCTGCCCCTGTTCGTCACCGAAATGTGAAGATTAGATTGCATTTCGAGTTTCCACTTAGAATCTGAAGAAAGCCCTTGCTGAAAATTGCTGGCTTCCCAGTTTTCGGGTATTAAAAATGCTCTTTTTCTCTTTGGTTGGTGCCGTGGGTTGGTGTGGAGGAGGGGTTTGTAGGAAGCCTCACCACTATTAATGTCTTTTGGGAAGGAAAGGTTCCTGCTCCTGACAGGAACTGGCCTTGCTGCCTCTCTGATGCTCCGGGCTCCATGGCGGGTACCAGCGGCAGCCTGCCATCAGCAGCCTCCCTCTCAGTTCTCACTCACCACAGCCCGGGGTCACAGCCTCAGCGGACCCCTCTGGCTCTACTCAGAAGGAATCTGCGAGAGCGCCTCTTCTCCCAGAGCCTCTAATGAGGCTGCCCAGCAGTTACTGTTATTTGGAACTCAGAAGTGTCCTCTTTTCTCCAGCACTCATGCCTCCGAAGTCATTTGCCGTCTCCTGGCAGCCGGGAGAGCTTTGTCCTGGAGGGTGGTAGCCTTGAACCCCTCCACTTTTGACGAACTTCCTTCTTTCCTTATTTATGAACATCAGAGCTTTTCCTGGCAGCATGTACGGCAGATAGGCCCAATCAGGGTATAAAATGGTTGGGTTTATGAAAGTACTGCAGAAAAGGTCATGGCAAATGCCATGGGTTAGAGTTTACTCTCTCCCCCCTTTTTTGAGGGGAGGGAGGTAGGCAGTTGGACGTCAGGTGCTTTGGGGTCATATGTGCTAGGGATTGGATCAGGGTCAGCCACATCTCAGGCTAGCTCCTTAACCTTGGACTGTCTCTCAGGTGCTGACTCCATTCTTCTGTAAGACTTGGGTCTGGGGGCTGGAGAGATAGCACAACGGGTAGGGCGTTTGCCTTGCAGTGGCCGACCTGGGTTCAAATCCCAGCATCCCATATGATCCCCTGAGCACGGCCAGGGGTAATTCCTGAGTGCAGAGCCAGGAGTAACCCCTATGCATCGCCAGGTGTGACCCAAAAAGCAAAAAAAAAAAAAAAAAAAAGACTTGGGTCTGAAGACTGGCGGACTGTGGGACTCGGGAAGCACATTAGAGGTTGCAGGGGCCATGTGGAGGCTGATGCCCGAGGTATATAACCTGTGCTTGTGCCCACATGGATGCCCCTGGGACTCTAAATTGATTATAAGATGAGGATGACCTTAGGTAGCTAAGGTCCCACAGGAGATGATATGCTCCAGACTAATTTTGAATTCTATCTGAAGGTAGGCAAATATTTAGGGGACAGTTGAATTTTTGTTTGCAATTTGTATAACACTGTAAATGAAGCGTTTGTAAAACAATTGGGTAACTGTCTCACATGATGTTTTATGGGCCAGAGAGATAGTAGAGTGGGTAGGATGCTTGCTTCGTGTGCAGCAGACCTGGGTTCAATCCCCAGCACCACATATATGGTCTCCCAAACCCTGCCAGGAGTGATCCCTGGGCAAAGAGCCAGGACTAAGCCCTGACTGAGCACAGCTCAGTGTGACCATAACACAACAAATTTTTTATTTCTTCCTGATAATAAAAATAAAACTCAGAGAGGTTGAGCCATTTGCCTAACATCACAGAGCAGCTTCTATTTTCTCAAAGGACAATTCTAGCATCTAGGTGTAATTTCTGATTCTAGATGAGAAGTGGTTGTACATAGTAGTCACTTATGATGAAAAAATTTAAATAATTTTCTTTAATGATAAGACACAGCAATTTTTATAATAATGTGTATACTAAAATGTGGTTTACAAAAACTAGTTACCCCAGGATTAAGTAGTTTGATATTTCTGTTCCCACTCTTCTTGTTTTTCAGAACCAGTAAAGAAAGGAAAGCTTGTCTGTTCTAACACATAGACGCATTTATGTACAAACATCAGAAAATACAGCATTAGGTTTTCATAGCCATTACTATGCCATGTGATATGTATTTTGAGCTAAGTAGTCCACCAACATCATCACATCTGGCCTCTACAAATGACATTTCTTTGTTTTGTGGTATATGCACAATTTTGCAACTATTTATTACTTGAGTGTCATTAACTTGTGAAAGTGGTTCAAACCATATTTTATTGTTCTATTAAATGGCATAAAGTGCCCATATGTGCTACATGTTGTCCCAGACACTGAAGACTATAAAATTTATATAAGTCACTGCAAGTTAGCAGCATAAGATTTACAGTGATGTCTAGCCTAAACTTTAGTAGGTGACAGTGGAAAAAAAGAACAAGTTAAATTATCAAAAGATATTGACAGCTGATTTTTGTAGAAGTGTGCCCATTTGTGTTTTCCATCTCTCCATCTTAGAACTCACATCTTGTATGAACCCTCCTCACTAGATATTCAATAGGCATCCATCACTAGCCTGCACATAGTAAATTTTACATTTGTTTAACATGAACTAAGATACAAAGACTGGTGGTCCACTATTGATGGTTGTGCTGTAGAAAATCCAATGTCAGGGTTCTTGAGGAAATGCAAATCCCAGATTGTTTTGTTTTGGTGATGGTGGAATTTCTGAGATTGTGCTATTTATTTTAGTATTCCTCCAAAGATGAACTGCCTTTTTCTTCTTCTTCAATATCCTTGAAATGAATTTTGTCACTACAACCTAAAATACTATGTTGAATACAAATGGTAATTAATATAAAGCATTCAAGATGTGCTTCTAGACTAATGACATCACCGCCGAAAATATTTCTATTTAGATTATGAGGAGCTCTTCAATCATTGAAGTTGACATCTTGGTGAGTGATACGTTTCCTGAAGCAGAGGTACATGAGCAGGAGCTGAGTGACCACATAAGGAGAGCGAGGACTATGGGCAAGGCTGAGCTAATGAATGCCCTGCTCTATAATTTTATGATGGGCAATTATGTTATTACATAATTAAGCCATGTAAATACATGGTGACATATACAGCCAACTGTGCAAATATTGGACATGGATCCAATGAAAGATTTAGAGTATATATAACCTTGCTAACACAAGAGTTATTGGTATAGGACCAAGTCTGCAGTAGTAATAAATTATTTGTATGTTCAGAGATTAAGATTAGGTGACAAATCAATATTTTTTCTTAATAGTTGGAAAAGTTTTTCAATTTGTTGTGAAATTTAACATCTGAATTCCCCTTTTTATTGCATATATTAATAAAAATGTTGTGTTTGGTTTTAATAGTATCTTTTACAAAGATAAAAAACTGTTATGGAAGTGATAAAAATTAGTTTTTAAAACATGTTTTATTGAAATAAGATTTTTCTTATTAGAACTGTTCTTCAGTAAAATCTTGGCCTTTTTGCCATGCTCTTTCAGTTCCAGTTTTTCACCTTTGACAAAGTGAAGTTAATAAGTTAGTAAAGCTAACCAAATTTGGTTTTACAGTGGAAAGTCTAACTTGAAGCTGTTTTTACCATGATGTCATTTTTTCAGGCAGAACTTATAAAATGACTTAGAAATAAATGCTTTTTAAGACAATATAGCAAATAGTTTATCACACCCAGGTTCTTAAGCTCTGGATAAACAGCAGTCAACAAGAGAACAGAATTATTTCTCCCAGAATTTACTCAGGGTAATGCAGCCCCTATCAGGATGCCCATGACATTTTTCAAAGAAATAGACGAAACACTCCTGAAATTCATATGGAACAATAAACCCCACGAAGAGCTAAAGCAATCCTTGGGGAAAAGAAGATGGGTGGCATCACTGTCTCCAATTTCTACCACAAAGCAGTAGTAATTAGAACAGCATGGTATTGGGCTAGAAACAGACCTGCAGACCAATGGAACAGAGTTGAATATCCTGTCACAGACTCCCAAATATATGGCCACTTAATCTTTGACAAAGGAGCAAGAAATGCAAAGTGGAACAAGGAAAGTCTCTTGAACAAGAGGTGCTGGGAAAACTGGATAGTTACATGCAAAAAAAAAAATGAACTCTGACCTTTGTCTAATACCAGGCACAAAAGTCAGATCAAAGTGGATTAAAAACCTCAATATCAGAAATTAATCTATATGGTTCATAGAGAAGAAAATGTAGGCAGAACTCTCCATGACATTGAAGCTAAAAGCATCTTTAAGGACGAAACAGCACTGACCATGCAAGTGGAAGCAAACATAAACAAGTGAGACTACATCAAACTAAGAAGTTTCTGCACTTCAAAAGAAACAGTCACCAAAATACAGAGAGTCCACAGAATGGGAAAGAATATTTACCCAATACCCATCTGATAAGGGATTAATATCCAGGATATACAAGACATTAGTAGAACTGTATAAGAAAAAAACTCCAACCCCATCAAAAAATGGGGAGAAGAAATGAACAGAAGTTTCCTCAAAAAAGAAATACAAAAGGCCAAAAGGCACATGAAAAAATGCTCCAAATCACTAGTCATCAGGGAGATGCAAATCAAAACAACAATGAGATATCATCTCATACCACACAGCTTGGCACACATTCAAAAGAACAAAAGCAACCAGTGCTGGCGTGGATGTGGGGGAAAAGGGACATTCTTTCATTGTTGGTAGGAATGTGAACTGGTTTAGCCTTTCCTGAAAACAATATGGACAGTCCTTCAAAAACTAGAAATTGAGCTTCCATGTGACGCTACAATACCACTTCTGGGAGTATATCCTGAGGATGCACAAAAGCACAGTAGAAATGACATCTGTACCTATATGTTCATTGCAGCACTGTTCACAATAGCCAAAATATGGAAACAACCCAAGTGCCCAGAACAGATGACTGGTTAAAGAAACTTTGGTACATCTACACAATGGAATGCTATGCAGCTGTTAGGACAGACGAAGTCATGAAATTTGCTTATAAATGGATAGACATGGAGAGTATCATGCTAAGTGAAATGAGTCAGAAAGAGAGGGACAGACCTAGAAGGTCTGCACTCATTTGTGGAGTACAGAATGACATAACATGAGGCTGACACCCAAGGGCCAGGAGGATTGCCCCATTTCTGAAAGCTTGTAAGTATCTCGTGGTGATTTAATAAAATAAAAAAAAATCTAATAGAGGAGCAAAGGTATATTCAGGGCATACACTGCTTGAACATGACTAGAGGAGTCCTCAAGAAACAGTCACTGTAATGTATATTTAATATTGCAACTCTACCAGTAGATTAAATCTTTTCTAATCTGTAAAATAACACGCAACCCAGAGATTCTTCTTGCAGCGATTTATTAAGAGACCTTCTCATGCAAACGGAAAAGAGGACGAATGAAGGATGGACGAAGGACGAAGGACAAAGGAAGAGGAACCAGGGGGGAACCCACTAGCTAGGCAGCTTCCCTCCTTATATACCTCTCGCACTAATCAAATTCACAGGGTGAGACAACAGAGCATCAAGAGATGTTTTAGGTTCTAGAGCTCCCAGGGACTGGGTCTTAGGGGAAATCAGTGGATTCTCAAATGATTTTCATCTCTGTGTTATGTTTTCTCTGAGGAAGAGTCTAAACAAAGGTGGCAAAATAGGATGCAAAAAGAATAACACTAATATCCACTAAAAATTGATGAGGATTGCTAGCTATAGTAATAGTTAATTCACTTTGAGTTTTTCACAGTATATTTTACTATTGAGCACTTTTCTTCTTCATTGATTGGAACTGGGATATTTTCTTTTGTCTTTGTTTTTCTTTCCTAAAATGGTACATTTCCCCCCAATGTTCCTTATGTTTACAATACCTCAAAATGTCCTTGTTCTAGGGGGAGTCCCCTGGGGAAGGAGTTTCTTGGCTGCTTGATCTGCAAGGACAAAATTTACTTTAGGTTGTGTTTCTGTTGTTTTTTTTTTTCCTAAAGCCCTGTGAAAATATTCTGCCAGGTGTTACTATTAAGCTACAGAAGTTATTATAATTTCGACTTTTTAATCATGCCTCTTATTTCAGGTATATTGACAAAGTACGATGAAAGGGCTTTCATTATATCAGCACCTTGTTATCTCCCAAATATTGTCAGAAGGACAATAAGGACAATACCTGCAAACCTCCATCCTACCTACTGGAGAAGAGAATACAAACTTATACCATCTAGAAAGGCTGGGTATAGTCTCTGTAATAATGTACCATTAATACACTTTGGGACTCTTACTTGACTGACAGTGCCCGGCTCCCCACCCAGACCTGCTCAGCTGTGGTCTTCTATGGGAGAAAGCAGAGGAACTGCCGCTCTCTATAGATCAAGGCTAGTTTCACGGAGCACATTGCTGGAAATGCCATACAGAAGAAGTTACCCAGAGAATTCCATGAGTGTCCCCAGAGGAAGTGAGAGGCAGTAATGAGGAAATAGCTTTGGGAGAACTCTTGCGGTGGTGGGGAATAGTGAGCAGCCCAGACCTTGTGGCCACAGAGCTGGTAAGTGGGTAAAGATAAATGGATGGCTGTGATGAAGAAAATAAACGGATTGCTTACACAGAAGCACAGCAGTGAACTAAAATTCCCCCGTGGCCCTTGAAACCCCATGTACACAAGGTCTGGACGGGAGTCTTGTCGAGGGCCCAGAAAGATTCTAGGTTGCAATAGCAGCAGGTACACAGGCAAGAAAGCAGTAAGTCAGCACTGTAGGCTAAGGTGACAAGCAAACAGCTGCATGAGGAGATGGAAGACGAAAGTCACAAAATAACCCTCTCCATAAAATGTGTCTTAGGGCAGGCATCCACCTAGTTTCAGAACAAGTTGATTTAGGTAAAAAACGAAAGTTGATACTAGTATAAAAACTGATCACACCAAAGAACTGAAGCAACAGGGCCTGGGTGAGGCACTGGATTTTGCAAAAGCAGAGAGCTGGCACTGCTTTATATAGAAGTCTCGGTGTCACCTGATGCACATAAACAAACAGCAGCAGACCTCTGTGTGGGATGGGCGAGCATGAGCCCTAGAGTGCTACTTACAGCGACCCATACTCTAGCCTCAATGCACACAAGCATAATGAAAAATAAGCAGAGATCAGCAAAATTAATAAATGAGCGCAATAGTCTAAAAGGGTTCGCCAGCCCCACCAGCTCTGTTACTTCTCAGATGGTTTCAAAGTGACCACAGTGGGGCCACTTAACAAACTGAAAGAAACAGAATATTCAATGAAGAAAACGTAAGAGGAAGTGTATGAGAAAATTTCAGTCATAAGTGACAAAACTAAAGGCATATAGCAAAGCATAGTAGGTAAACTAAAAAAAAAAACCAAAAACCACCAAACAAACAAAAATGCTCATTGGAAAGTCTCAGCAGCAAAGTGACAGATTCCAAGGAAAAAATCTGTGTGCTGAAGGAAAAGATGCAGGAAACCGTCAATTAAAAAAACATACAGACCGCCGAGATGTGATCCCGGGGGCCGCACACATGTGCGGCCTCTCCGCAGCTGCACAAGCGTGAATCCAGACCCAGCAAAACCTCTTTCGGCGTGAGCAACTCCTCGCAGAAAGTCTCCAGCCTGAGAACTAAGCCTCGGCCCCATGCCCGCCCAGGAGGGGAAAGGTATCTCTCTCTCTCTCTCTCTCTCTCTCTCTCTCTCTCTCTCTCTCTCTCTCTCTCTCTCTGCCTCTTTCTCTCCGGGGACGAAGGGCGTGGTGGCCGCCATATTAAGACGACCACAGATTGGGTTTTCAAGCCTGCAATTATCTAATATCTGGAAGAAATCTCCCTGGACTTCTTGTTAAAGTACAGAAATTCAAAACCTTATTTGTCTTCACAGTAGGTCTGAATCTAGTGGGGTACTCCTAACAACAATAGTGAGGTTTGTGTTGAAATATTGAATGTAACCAAAGTAAACATAATGTGAAATGAAACTTATCAGTTACAAGGTAGGGGTGGGGGGGGCGGGATGGGAGGTGTACTGTGTGGGTTTTTTTTTTTTTGGTGGTGGTATATGGGCACTGGTGAAGGGATGGTTGTTTCAGCATTGTATAACTGAGACCTAAGCCCGAAAGCATTGTAATCTTCCACACGGTGATTTAATAAAATAAAATAAATAAAAAAAAACATACAATGGAAAAAGGAGTGAAAAAATGAAGAAATGTCAGAGAATTATGAGATAATTTTAAGAAGGACAATATGTGAACTATAGAAATCCCTAATGCAGAAGAAAGGGAGATGGAGAACTCTTGGTTGGAGAGAGTAATGCTGAGGACTTCTCCAATCTGAGTGTTCACTAAGACCAAGATCCAAGATCTAGTCCCCATTCCTCCACACAATAAACCCAAAATGGAGGAACTTCTAGATACATAGTAATTAAAAGACAAAGATAGAGATAAAATCCCTAGAACAGTAAGATCAAAGATATAGCTTAAAAATAAAGAATCCCCTATAAAATTCACAGCAGATTTATCAAATGAAACTCTACAGGCCATAAGGGATTTAAATGAACTACTCCAAGTTTCGTAAACAAGTAGCAGTAAAAGAGTGCATGGCCATTAAATCAGCTTTCCAAAAAGCACTAAGTGGCCTCCTTACAAGGCAAGACAAACTTCACAGAGACTCATAGTCTCTACAAAATGATGGCAGTGAATTTATCCATCTCAATAATATTGCCTAGAGTCATGATCTAAACTCACCAATCTAAATGCACAGAGTGACTGGATGAATCAGAAAACAGAACCTAGATTTCTACTGCTTTCAAGAACACATCAGAACAATCATGATAAACGTGGGTTCAAAGTGAAATCCTGGAAAACATTCTTATAGACAAACAGTTCTCTGAAAAAGTATAGCCATAATTACCTATATCTGATATGTTGACTTCAAATTTTAAAAAGATTATAAGGCACAGGGGGCTGGAGTGATAACACAGCAGGTAGGGCATTTGCCTTGCCCGTGGCCAACCCGGGTTTGATTCCTCCGTCCCTCTCTGAGAGCCCGGCAAAATACCGAGAGTATCTCTCCTGCATGGCAGAACCTGGCAAGCTACCCATGGTGTATTCGATATGCCAAAAACAGTAACAACAGGTCTCACAATGGAGACATTACTGGTGCCTGCTCAAGCAAATCGATGAGGAACTGGATGACAGTGCTACAGTGATACAGTGGTAAGGTACAAGGATGGATAGTACTTAATGGTTATGTGATCTATATATCAAGCAGACTTCATATTCATTAACATATATACCAAATGAAAAAATATCAAAAATTATAACTGCTATAGGCCTGAGAATATAGTTAACAATAGCAAAATAGTAGCTGGAGATACTAACACACTCCTCTATCCACTAGGTCATTCCACTAGGAAACATTCTTTAAGGAAACATTGGCTTAAAGGAATAAATGGAGGAGACGTGCCCAATACACATGCTCCTCCCTTCCCCCAAAGCTGAGTACACATTCTTCTCCAATGCACAAGGGACATTTTCCAAAGGAGACACAAAGTTGTTGTGACACAAAGTATATCTCCATAAAATCAAAGTGTTATAAATTATATAGCAAGTATTTTCTCAGACCACAATTATTAGAAAGTAGAAATTAACCACAACCAAAAGCAAACAGGTGGGGATGGGGAATGTGGGGAAAACCTGTAAACTGAACAACTTACTACTGAACAACCAATCAGCCAAGAAGGAAATGAAACAAGAAATTAAAACGTTCCTGGAAACGTGTGAGAATAAAAACATAAATTACTAAAACATATGGGACAAAAAAATCTGTTATAAGAGAGAAGGTCATGGAAATAAAGGTATTTGTCAGAAAACAAGAAAAGTTATAAGTAACCTAACAGTTCATCTTACATTACTAGAAAACAAACAACAAAGGGATTCCAAAGTAAGCAGAAGGATGGAAATAAAGCATCGAGCACACCTCTATGTAATGAAAACAAACAAATAAGAAACACTACAAAACATCAATAAAACTAAGAGCTGGCTAAAAAAAAAGTCTGACAAATCTTTGGCAGCATGATCTCAAAGAAAAAACTGAGAAAACTCTCTCACCCTAATAAATTGGATCAAAACTGAAAGGGGAGGAGTTACAACAGATGCCACAGAGATCCAAAATAACATCCAAGATTACTATGAAAAATCTCATGCTACAAAAAGTGGAGAACCTAGAAGAGTGGGTATATTTTTGAAATTCTATAATTTTCCAAATTGAATTGTAATAAGAATAACATCTGAATAGGCCAATTGCTAACATGGAAATTAGAAAAGTAATTAGACCTCCCCATAAACAAAAGCCTGGACCCAGATGGATTTACTAGTGAATTCTAACAATCTTCAAATATTTCTAAATTTTTTTTCTTCTAAAGTTCTTCCAGAGAGTTAAAGGAAAAGGAATTCTTCTGAACATTTTTTTTAGATCAACATTGCCTTGATACCAAAAGCAGAGACATCATCAAAAAAGAAAATTATAAATCAATATCTTTGATGAACATAATGCAGGGATCCTCATAAAAACTTTATTGAACCAATTTCAGCAGTACATTTAAAAGATCATATACCATGATCAGATGAGATGTATTACCTTAAGGACGTGATAATGGTTCAACATATGCCAATTAATCAGTGTGATACACCACATTATTTCAAGAAAATATAAAATTATATGATCATATGAATAGATACAGAAAAAAGTACTCGAAAAGATCCAATATCTATATGTAATACTCTCAACAAAATAGCAACAGAAAAGTCTTTCTTCAGTATAATGAAGCTCATTTTCTACAAACCAATAGTTAACATTTTACCCAATGGTGAATATATGAAAGCCTTTTCTCTAAGATCAGGCACAAGTTAAGGATTTCCACTCTTCCCACCATTATCAAACAGAGTATTGGAAATGTCATCGCAATAAGGCAAGAAATTGTAATTGCAAAAAAAAAGCAAAGCAAATATAATTTGCAGATAGCATGTTATATTTAAAAAACCCTAACAATTCTACTGTAAAACTTATAGAAACAAGTATCTGTAATAATGTGGAATGCCACAAAATTAATATGCAAAAATTCATCACATGTTACAATAAGTAATGCGGTCAAAGGAAGAGAATAAAGAATCAATCCAATTCATAGTTATTCTCTCCACAGTTAAGTATATGGGAGTCAAGTTAACAAGGGAGGTGAAAGATTTACCTCCCCAAATAAAAACCTATAAATCACTATTAAAAGAAATAGAAGTTACAATGAAATAGAAATGTAATACTTGTTTATGTATCAGAACGACTAAAATCATTAAAATGATCATCCTACCTAAAACATTCAGATTCAGTACAATCTCCATAAAAATTTCTGTGCATTTTTAATTGATTGAGGTTCTGTGGTTTACATTACTGTGATGATGATTTCCATGCACATAATTACAATATCATCACCATCACCAGTGTACCAGCTCCTTCCCCAAGGACCTCAGTGTCCCTCCCTTTCAATCCTCATCCCCACCAACACAGTGGTGTGAATCAGCTTCCCCATTGTGCTGCCTTTGTCTTTCTCTTGCTACATTTC